>NC_056725.1:1992662374-1992837374 GCF_019279795.1 Protopterus annectens
TGTATGGCCCTACAAACATGTAAGCTGATAGGGTAACATACAGTGGAGCAGCATGTGACATCAGATAGAACAGAACCAAGAACAATGGCATCTACCACAGTCTGTACACAGGCCAAATTACATATTATCAATACACACACTGTCCAGACCACAGCACTGTGCACACAACCACAGAATGTCCAGATTATGTAATACAATATACCCCCTACTATACATAACATGTGCAACAGTCTGATATCTCACTGGCTTGTTATCAGATATGATGTCACTAATTATGGTGTACAGCACATATGCACCTCTTATTGCATGAGATATGTACAAAGGTTGACAGAGTTTTGGCTGCAGCCACATACACAGGGCCAATATTGACATGTTGCTGTGATAACCTCATACATTTACTGTTGTAACAGGGTTTGTTGTGACAAATGTTCTATGAGGGATATGAAGTCAGTAACTCTCACGGCTGTCACCATCTACAGCCTGTAATCCTCACACTACCTTCTGCAGTTCACAGATAGGTGATCTTTGGGTAACACATGAAACAAAAGGCACTGCACACTGCCCGGTCTGCAGATGACTCTACAGATGGGGGTTTCCTCATAAACATAGCACTGACATGGCAGGTATTAAAACATGTAGGACAGCCATATCCACACACACCCTGTTAAACCAACATTACTCCAAATGCAGTATAGCAGCACTTACAGTCTGTAGTCAGGTCAAGCACAGCCCCTTCCTGTGTTTTGTCCTGTTTCCACAGTGTATATTGTAAGAGGTAAATTCCCAATCTATATGAGATGCTGTTTGTCAATCAACAGATCAAGTTCCTGCTCACAGTGAATGTAAAGACCCAACTCCAAATTGAGTTTCCTATATACTGGAGTGTGTTTCCATGCAATTGGCTATGGAAATGTTACCACAGCTGTTTCACATGCAGTCAGCTAGAGGAGGGCTGCAATTTGTGCAGAGGCCATCAGCTGTTCATGAGTAGCACTTAAAATCCACATGCTGCTGCCTAAGCAAAGCAGGTCTAAGTCTTCACATCCACCAGAGAGGGAGTGAGAGAGGCAGACAGAGGCAAAGAAAAGTCAGGAAGAGGTGGTAGAGTAAAACTTAAGCATGTTTGTGTCACACACCTACCAGTACAGGGTATCAAATCCCTGCTGACTATGTAGTGCTATCACATGCCTATACAGTTATTGGATGTGCCACATAAGTTACACGTTGAGGAGCCCTCAAAATGTATATGTGATCATGAGTGACATCTACAACAGGGATATGGTAGCAATACGGTAGGTGTACTACACATGCCTGTCTGCTTGAACAGGTGCCAGTGTCAACACAGCCACACTCTCACAGGGATGCTCACACATTGACACACTTGGCAGGGCCAGGAATACAACTCATCACTAGTGAGCTTGCCACAACACATTACTATGCAGGTATCACATGCACCACAGAGGTCATACAGAGTTATATGGGCAAAGGGTATGTGGAGAGGTATGAAGAGGTGTCTGACATCAGACAGCATGCTTCAGTATGCCAATGGGGGTTGTAGTGAGTGTGAATGTGGTCACACTCATCATAAAACACACACACAGACACAGGGTGCCAGTACTGACATGCATGTGTGCATTCCTTCACGGGTGTGTAGTAGTCAGCTTGCCAGACGTCTATACAAGGCTAAGTGATGGGTATACCTTGGCATCATGCCACATGGCAATTGTCTGCATTGTGGCTCAGGGGTGTAGTGTCTGTATTTGAACACACAGGTGGGTATTGTATTCACCATCCAGTCACCTGGTGACTTTTGTGTGTGGCCAATGCTGTGCATTGCTTGCCATGTATGTGTTCCTTAGTCCATGACATGGACGGTGTCTGGGATGTGCACACCTCCCACATACATGTACAGTGACATGTGGAACTGTACCTGGGGTGTCTGGCCCATGTTATGCACACAGATTGTTATCATCAGATGTGCCAGTCCTGTCCTCATGTGATGGGAACTGTTAATGGACATCAGGTTGACCCTGCACCTACATGGATAGCATGATACCGGTATTCCCTGGTGTCAGTGGCATCTGTCCATATAGGGTATGTTTTTCAGACATAGGATGTCCTTTGTGGGTCACATTTGATGACACCACAGGTGTTGCAGGTGTCCATTGGGGAACATGGGGAAGGTGTGCTGTCATACTGTACGTGCATATTGGACTGATGGATGGGGTGCCATGCCATCTGTAGCCCACTGCAATCACACCATGGTTATTATCAGTGGGCAATATGCAGAGTACTACCAACACAAGGCAAGTGTGTGTGTGTGTGTGTGTGTGTGTGTGTGTGTGTGTGTGTGTGTGTGTGTGTGTGTGTGTATGAGACATGGGTTGAGAGTGTTCTCCTGGTAACACAAGGGTTGCTCACTTTGTTCGCCTGGCCTTGATGTCACATGGATTTGCACCCCAGCCTCTCGGCTATTTCACATTTGTTATCCCTATAAGGTAGACATTGTGATATATACTAGGGCCACCATATAAGAAATTTGCAAAACCCACTCCACATTGTGTCCAGTTGTTACACACTCACACCCACCTCCACACAGGATACAGATTACAAACACAGACACACACGCAGAGCCCCCCCCCCCTCCCACACACACACACACACACACACACACACACACACCTGTCATGTCTGGGATTAGAACTTCTACCTAACTAGTTTATTATACTACAACACTACACAGTTATAGGACGCGTCACGAAGATTATTGGAGTACTCCTTCCCCAAAGGTGTATTTCACAGTGAATGACATCAGCAGGATTGCCAAAGAAGGCATTTGAACTCTAGTGAATGTGACAAGCCTAAAATGCATTGTTCCCTACACAGACATAAAAACACACACAAAACATCTACAACTGCCATGTGTGGGAATAGAACCCCTACCAGAGTTCTATATCACACTACAGCATGAAGCTGTTATAGGACACACCACACGGATTACTGCAGTACTCCTTCCCCAAAGATGTATTTGACCAAAGTAAGGCATTTGAATTGTAGCGAGTGTGACTAACCTAAAAAGCATTGCTCTCTACACAGACAGAGACACATACACACACACACACACACACACACACACACACACACACACACACACACACACACACACACACACACACACACAGTTGCTATGTCTGGGATTAGAAATCTTACCTAACTAGTTTATCCCACTATAGCACTATGCAGTTATAGGTTGCACCACATAGATTACTGGGCCACAGCTTTCCCAAAGATGTATTTCAAAGTGGATGACATCAGCAGCCTTGCCAAAGTAGGACATTTAAATTGTAATGAGTGTGACTAGCCTAAAAAGCATTGCTCTCTACACAGACAGAGGCACACACACATACAGAGTTGCAAGGTCTGCGATTAGAATTCCTACCTAACTAGTTTATCACACTACAGCAGTATGCAGTTATAGGACATGCCATGGAGATTACTGAGATTACTGGGCTACAACTTTCCCAAAGGTGTATTTCATAGTGTATGACCTCAGCAGGCTTGTCATAGAAGGGCTATGGGGAGGGCAGTGTGTGTGCATGGGCCATAACCCATTCATCTAGAGGTTGACACACCACATGCGGGCACACACAGGGTTATATTCCACAGGTACGTGTATACAGCTGCTAGATGACTACTTCATTGTACAGTCATGTTGTACAGCTAGAACTTGCACCACATAGTCTGTAATGCTGACAGATATCGGAGACTAATATCTACAGTGAGTGACATCTGAACCTCATGTGGTTGTAGCCATTTGGCTGTGTGCTGGGTGGGACATGCCTCATAATGGATGGCTCCTTATCACAGTCACTCTCTCCCACACATCTGTGTACGTTTACTTTTGGCTTATAATAGTGTGTTGTCCTTAGATATATGTCTGTATTCCTGTCCAGTGTGTGTGTGCAAAGCATGAGTGGTGCATACTGAGGAGTGTCTGCACTAACATCTGCATCTGCCAGATAAGTCTAGTCAACTGTTGTTTGCAGATATGGGCTTCATTTGTTTATGTGTGTGAGCATTCCCAGTATGACCTATCAGTATGTTGTTGTCTGACATTGCCTTCATTTTTCTAAGTGTGTGAGCATGCCCAGTATGCCCTTCTGTATTGAATGTGTAGATCAATTCCATTTAGTTTGTACTCCAGTGCAGACCTTTGTGTTGTACACCTACAGGTAGCAAAAAGTTTCTGCAGGGTATCCGTCGATCATTTGGCAATATGGGGACAGAGTGTGCAGGGGATAGTCTGTACTGTGGGTGATTGTGTCTGTGCTGCTTCAGCTACATTGTACTGCTGTTAGTAGAGATATTTAGACGTGTACTGTTATACATTGTGATATTTTCTGTCCTCATGTACTGTCAGGTGGACATTCCTGCTCACAGTGATGTCTTGGGGGACAGGGGTGACTGTAGCTGTGTGCAGTATTGTGGGCAGACACTTACATATTCATGGTAGGTTATGCCATCTTGGAGGGGGAGCTGCAGACACTTGCTGCTGGGTCTGTGTATCCGGTTCAGCACCTTGGTACAGTGCTGGCAGAGGATCCCATACTGGTACATCCATCAACATGACAGTATGGCCTTATATTGCTATGGCAATACCTCACAGCTGTACAGATTCACACAGGTTACCCAGACGCAGGGGCCATGAATCAGGACATTACCCCTATTGTAGTATATGGGCAGGTATGTAGCAACCCATTTATGTGTTTACAGCCAGGGATAGTGTGTGCACAAAGCTTTTTGTCGGATCTTGCACATTCCATGCTGCCCATGCTCCCACCCCCCACCCCCCCCGTTATTCTATCCTCTTCCTTACATTATGCATACATTCTCTGATACTTTCCCTAAGGTTATCACCCCATCACAGCTGTGTGTTGGTGTTATTTTACAGTTCATGCAGTGGGAAATGGTGGACATGTTACTGTGGTTTGTCCATGTGGCCTTGCATATGGCATATGTGGAGTGTGTTGTGTTGTTATTTGGGTGTCCATGACATAACATGCATTGGCAGTACTTGTGAGACACAGGCCCTTGGCAGAGGCCTATTGGTCATTAGGGGTTGATGCGGGCCAGATATGGGAGGCCATTGCATTCTGTCAGTCCTACAGTCTCAGACTGCCATACAGTATATTCCCCTGGAGTGACAGAGTAGGTGTGCTAGGTGTTCATGCCAATACCTTCTATCAGTCTTGATCAGGTGGTGTGGATGCTGGCAGGGTGCTACCTACAGTTAGCGACACATCTACATGGGACACCTGTAATGCATGCTGCATTCTTTCACTATTGCCATATACAGGTGGGGTCATATTGTACCCATTCCCCACAGCAGGGGTACAACCAAAGAGGTACATGTGGGTGGTGTTTGTGTGAGCTGAATGCATGTGTGCTATGGACACTACTTGCATCTGACTCACAGATATGCATTTTGCATTCCAGTTATGGTTGCATGTGCAAGTACATCAGCTGTTTTCCAATACATTAGTCCTACCTCCTTTGTGATCTGCGAGTGTTTAGACAGGCAATACCGGTATCCCTTACTACAGGACCAGATAATGTGATGCATACCTGTATGTACAATTCCAAGGGTGTGTCTATTTCACAGTGACACAATATATACTGTATGTCTGGGGTACTTTCCCCTGTGTACTGCTTGTATATCTAGCCCAACAGCCATGCCATGTCAGTCCTTCAGATGGTGGCACATATTACCACCATACATTTATAGTGGCTTACTGCTAGCATGTATTATACTGATGGGTATTGTCTTTGGCACTGTAGTTGTGAGGACTTGTCCCTGTCATCAGCAGTAGTGGGCAATGGCCACCAGGTCTTACTTCAACATGTATACATACTGACCACTCTCACACAATATGAAACACACACCAACCTAACACACACATACCTGCATATTGTGCAGATGCTACAATCTATCCTGCTACCTTGGCCACCTCTGTGCATCTGTGCTCCACTGGTATTATACCTACACATGCATGTTACTACATTTCTACATAGGGTTGTGGGGGGCACACCTGACTGTTACAACGTGTCTACATTGGTTTGGGGGGGGGCACACCAGACCATTACTACATTTCTAAATAGGTTTGGGGGGCACACCTGACTGTTGCTACATTTCTAAGTTGGGTTGGGGGAAGCACACCTGACTGTTTCTACATTCCTACACAGGCTTGTGGGAGGGAGGCACACCTGAGTGTTACTACATTTCTATGATGGGTTAGGGGAAGGGGCACACCTGACTGTTCCTACATTTCTGCATAGGATTGTGGGGGGACAGATCTGACTGTTCCTACATTTCTACACAGGATTGAGGGGGGGGGTCACACCTGACAATTTCTACATTTCTTCACAGGATTGTGGGCGGCACACCTGACTGTTTCTACATTTCTACACAGGATTGTGGGGGGGGGGGGCACATCTGACTGTTACTACATTTCTACGCAGAATTGTGGGGGGGCACACCTGACTGTTACTACATTTCTACACAGAATTAGGGGGGCACACCTGACTGACTGTTTTTTACATTTCTACGTAGGATGGGGGGCACACCTGACTCTTGTACACATTTGCTATGACTCTACTGGTATGTCAGGTACTCCATTTCATTCTGTATTCTAACCTATCATGTTGACTAGAAGCATATCAGTGTACTTCTGGTCTTAGCTTTGATTGACCTACATATTAGTTTCTGACTTCCTACCCTTCAGAACTAACATCACACTGCCTGACCTGCTGTAGTCTGTCTTTGTAGGCCTGGGGGGTGGCTACCCATAGGCATCATTCAGAGGCCATAGCACAGCCTTTGTTTGTGTTTGTCTACACCTGTCCTGCTGGCTGAGATTGATGCTGGGTATGTGAACCTCCGTGACTAGCATGTGTGAGTCATATGGACACATGTCGCCCAGCACATTTCGTGCAGTGGGTTTTGTCACCCTGTTTAGTATTGGCTACTGTGTTGACACCAGTATTTGTTACAGATCTCATGGTGCCACTATAGGTGTCTACTATCTGCTGCCATGCCATTCAGTAACCCGATTCCCTTGCATGCTCACATCCATGCCATAGATACAGGTAACAACACATTCTACTCCATTCGGCAATTGGTAGGTTGAGTGACTTACCTTTTGGGTATCCCAGTATTGAAGGTGGTGCTGCAGGGCTGCCTATGTCGGATGCACATAGTACACTCTATACACATGGATGAGCACAGGTAGTGTCATATTTAGCATCCCTTTTACTGTATGTGAGAGTCAGAGAGAGGTGTTATTCCCTGGGTCCCTCCTGTGTCAGTGTATGTGCTATGTGTTGCCTCTTTGCCAAGGCCAGGGCTTACTGGGCACGCCTCCTTCTGCATACTGGAGCAGGTACAGGTTGTTCCTCCTCTGAGTCACTCTGTGCCTGTGCAGGCCTTGGCAATGGTGGGGGGCTGTGTGGGCCTGCCCTGTGTTGTTCCTGCTGCAGCTGTTTATGCTGGATCATATTGTGTAGCATGGCACATACGATGACAATTTGGGTACATGTAGTGGTGAGTACTGCAAGGCTCCACCAGATGTGTCCAGGCACCTGAACCATGACTTGAGCATCCCAAACACATGCTCTATTATAATTCTGGTCTGTGCGTGTGCCACATTATGGAGTTCTTGTTTGGGTGTGTGTGCATTTCTGATGGGTGTCATCAGCCACGGCTCCAGTGCGTATCCAGCATCCCTCACTAGGTGACTGTAAGGGATGTCCCCATTGGCAAACCTGTGGTACAGCTGCTTCAGATGCCAGATGTGGGAATCGTGATAGCTTCCAAGACAGCCAGCAAACACATTAATTATTATGCCCTGGGCATCGTACATGTCCTGGCAGTTGATTGAGGGGAAGCCTTTGTGGTTGGTGTAGACCCTACCCCGCTCACCGGGTGGTGTTTTGATGCATATGTGCATGCAGTCTATAGCACCCATTACCTCAGGGTATTCTGCTATTTGGTGGAACAGTTGCATATTGCTGGCCAACGCCTCATGGGTGTTGGGGAAATATACGTGCTCACCGGCATGTGCTGACAAGGCATCCAAGAACTGGTGAAGTACCCTGGATGCTGATGCCTGCGAGATCCCCATCATATCCCCAGTTGACCTTTAGAAGGTACCTGTAGCTAGTATTCTTAGGCCTACACATACCTTGGTATCCACTGGGATGGGTTTCCCTCTGTTAGTTCTGTGTCAGGTGTGGCCAGCACAGCTCAACAATTTGCTGTAGGAGGTCTGTGTCCACCCTGTAGTGCTCCACTATCTCCAGCTCATGTAGCCCCTGGTATGTTACCCTGGGTCTGTATACTCTTCTCCATCTCCTCACTGTGGGTTGGTCGACAGCATTCACATCTTCTCCACCCTCAGCCTCTTCCACAAGTTGCTGTATGATAGCTATTGCAGCCCCTATCATTTTGTTGTTTTATTTGTTAAAACTTCCCCACTTGTATACACCGGTTATGTAGAGTATGGAAAAAACTAGAGGGGAAAATGTTTGCATAGTTTATAATAGTGTTCTGGGCTGGGCTGGGCTGGTCTGCTGCCTGTGTAATTGGGTGATTCTGATATATATATTTCACCTGCCAGCTATACTAGTTCTCCTAGATTACCTTCCTACTGCTGTTTTCCCTTTACATTGCCTTCCTGTTTAAGCCCGGGGGCATGCCGCACAAACACAGTGCTCAAATGTGTACAGAGCTGCTATTTCCTGGTTACCTTTTTTTTTAAAACCCAGTGCACAGAGTGCACACCCGCTTAGGCAATGTAAAGAGTGCTAGGCAGCCTCAGACACACACCCTTGCCTAGCTGTGCTAAGCTAGGCGCAGACCTGAGTCACAGGGCTCCAATTCTCTTACAGTATCCCTGACACACACCCCTATGATGTCAGCTAACTCCTAGGCTTGCACCAAGCTATTCCTGCTCTTACACTGTTGGGAGCTGACTAGCATGCGGGGGAAATTTGGGATTCACTATCATTCTCCTCATTTGCATTGGATTGCCTGCTAATGCATAGTTACATGTCTCACACTGAGCATCCCCCCTTAGCAACCACTATTCTTTGGCCATGTTGTCTTCTGCCTGCTATTGACTATAATGGCAGAATAGAGATTTTAGTTAGACTGCTTATTTTAGGTTTATTTTCTTATTTCCCCCTGATCCTATTTGCGCGCTGCTACCCTACGCTTAAACAGCCGGGATAGGCTAAAAAAAATAAAAGTTGATTTTTTTTTTTAACTTTTTTCCATGCCAGTGGCCTTATACTTGGCCATTGGCATGCTTTCCAAATGATATCCACCCTTTATTTGGAGCTGTCATGGCTCCGTTTTGGAATTTGCAGAAATGTACTCCGTTACTGGCGGAGTACATTTCTGCAGATTACATTAGTCCTGCACAGCCAGTTTCCAGCTTCCTGGATTGCAAATTCACCTCATTTGCATGGATTTCTCCTGCAAATGGGGTAATTTGCATACAGGGGCTGAGTCTGTGTAGGACTAGTGCAGGAGTGCTCATGCACGCCCCTACAGGTTATTCCTGGATCGCATGGCAGACATATTGCCTGTTGGAGCTCCTGCACTAATCTTGCATGCCGTGCAAGGCTTGCAGAATCTGGGGGAATGAGATGTGTTTTAATTCAATTACAAAGTATGAGCTTGTGTTAAATATTGAAATAACACTTTTTATTAAATGTACCACTTCAGGACATTCCGTATGTGCATAATTAGGTACACCACCTGGCAAGAATATATTGTGTAAAACAGGTAAAAATGTGATTAGTAATTATATGATGCCTAACAGCATCACTTAAAGGAGTCAGTGAGCACTCAGGCATGACATTTAAAACAATAATAACAGTAGCAGTTATGAAATAAAAAAAAAGATGCTTTAAAATGAGAGGAAATGTCTGACGAACGGTGCAACTGTTGGTATAATGTTAAAGGTCTTCAGCTCCCATGTACAAGGTACAATGTACAAGTTTCAGTCCTGATCTCCAGCAAATGCCTGCATGGAGTTTGCATTTTTCCCTGTGTCTCTGTGGAGTTCCTTCCACCCCCCAGAGAGACACAGGTGGCAGGGGCATATGTGCCCCTATTAACCAGTGTGTGCCTACTATAAAGCCTAACAACCCTGGTCAGTAAGCTACTGGTTGCCTAGCTTGGGTTATGTGGTTTAGCTCTGTTGTTGGACAGTGCAGCAAAGCCACTTGGCTTGAGATTCAGAGTCTACCAGTCAGGAGGAAGACAGACTAGAAATAGTGTGGGAATTGTGGAAAGGGAGCAGCTTCAGAAGACAGTATGGGATGTCATAAAAATTAATAATAAACTTGTGGCAATCAGACTCTAGAGAATGCTTAGGGCACTATTTATAATCTCAGCCTGTGCCCCACAACAGGGATGTGATAGTGTGGAAAAGAGTGCATTTAGACAGTAGTTGCAGGATCTGAAAGATAAAGCAGGAAATCAGGAACTGATGTTCATAATGGGGGGACCTGAATGCATACATCTGGACAGACAGAACAGGATATGAGGAGTGTCTTGGTCCACACGGGTGGGACAACAAGAACAAAGACAGAGATTCATTTTAAACTTCTATTTGCAAATTGCCTGATGGTGACTGTTAGAGAGACAGTCACAAGATCACTTATAAAAGTGGCCAAGATGCAACTAAGGTAGGCTTCCTGCTAAAAAAGAAGAGGATACTTGGGTAGAATCAGCTATTGCAAAGCAATCCCTAATGAAACAGTTGTCCCACAACATAAATCATTGGTTGCCACAATCACCTGCAAGTAGTGGTCAGAGAAGGTTCTAAAGATTTACTGTATGCTAAAGACCTGGAAAATGACTGGAGGAAAGTACAGGAGTTTATGGAATTATTCAGGGCTCTAGCACCTCAGGAAGAAGATGAAATAGCTGGAGTTATACAAGAACAGCAACAGCTCAAAACTATAGACTAGATATAATGCAGGAGTTCAGGAAATCATCAAAAAAGAAGGAGTGCAGGAAAACATGGGAGAAAGAAAAGCTGGACTAAGCTAATAAAGCATAGTAGTTAGATAGTAAAGGGCCCAAGAGAGGAGTTACAATAGCTAAGAACAGTTAAAGGGACTAAAAGAGGAGTTGCAATAGCAAACAACAAGAAATCAGAGACGTTCTACCAACTTGTGGAAAGACACTCCATAGACAGCACTAAGAAACTCTACCAGGTTTCAAGACAAAGAAAGATAGATAAAGAAGACAGTCAGACTCGCTTCATAAAGGATGCCAGCAGTAAACTGCTCACTAGTCCACAGGACATCAAAGGCAGATGGAAAGCTGAGGAGCTCCCTGGTCAGCCTCAGTAAGAAGTTGAGATCCCTTATAAGATCCTTCAAAGCTAGCTACAAAAACTAAATCGCCACTAATTCCAAGGACAACCACAAAGCATTCTATAGCTATGTCAAGATTCTCGAAGGCAACACCCAGATCTGCTCTGAGTTACAACACAAAGGCATGAAAATTACAGAACAAACTGATATTGCCAACATCCTGACAGATAGGTTCAGTGCTAACTTTACCCCCTCTCACCCCCTAAAGGGCCCATATCTATACGTGAAGAATGCAGAGTCCTTGTAATCACAACTACGCAGGTAAAAGCTGTACTCTCTAAAGCCAAAAACACAGCATCCATGGGACCGGACAACATCCTAGGCTGCGTTTTACATGAACTTCAGAACGAACTGGCTCCCCACTTAAGCACCATGTTCAATAATAGCCTCGCATCAGGCTTTTTGCCCACTGAATGATGCACAGCGACAGTTATCCCACTCCACAAAGGGGGAGCCACCACTGATCCCGGGAACTATCGACCTATTAGCCTGACAAGCCTGGTCTGCAATACCATGGAACGTATCATCATGGAACTCATAAACAAAGACATTGGTAACCTCCACACTCTGGATCCCACCCAGTTCGGGTTTGTGAAAGGCAGATCATGCCTCCTGAACCTGATTGACTTCTTTAAGGCAGTCACCAAAGCCTTAGATGAGGGTAAGGTGGTTCACACAGCCTATCTTGACCTCACCAATGCTTTCAACACCATCCCCCATTCTGGAATTATAGCTAAACTCACTAAACTAGGTATAAATCCCTACGTCACAAGATGGGTTGCCAACTGGCTCACTGACAGAACCCACACTGTAAATGTTGCAGACTCCAAATCTGACCTCAAAGCAATGACAAGTAGAGTACTACAGGGTTCCGTCCTGGGACCTCTCCTGTTTGGTATCTACTTATCTGAAGTTCAGGCTAACACAGAAGGCCTCTGGCTAATGAAGTTCACAGATGACTGCAAACTAGGAGCCATAGTCAAGTCCCCAAATGATGTGGACATCATACAGAATGGCCTCGCTGAGACAGATGCCTGGTGCCAGAGCCATGACCTCAAGCTCAATGCCAAAAAGTGCAGTGTCATCCCCTTTGGTAAAAACTTTGTACCCATGAACTACCACATAGGCAGCAATCTACTTAACACTGAATGCATGATAAGAGACCTTGGAACCCAGGTGGACAGTAGTCTCTCCTTTGATAGTCACATCACCACAGTAGTCAGGAAGTCCTTCTACATGGCACACCTCATCATAAAAGGGTTCTCATCCAGGAAAAAAGAGGTAATTGTTCCCCTCTACTCGACACTCATTAGACCCATTATAGAGTACGTCCCTTCTGGAATGTACCTCACAAGACATCTGCAGCAGCTGGAAAGGCCACAGAAGTACCTCACAAAGAGGATTACTGGCCTCAAACAAATTCCCTACACTGACCGCCTCAAAAAACTCCAGCTTTTCTCCGTAGCATATCGCCTACTCCAAGGAGATCTCTGCCTAACATATAAAGCTATGTCAAACCCAGAGCTGTTAGACATGCTACACCTAAAGAAATCCCAATCCCTCTGAGCTACACACTCTAGGGACTTAAACCTTGTCACCACAATAAACAGGACATGCTGGAGGGATAGATTCCTGTCCTAGAGCCTTCCCATACTCTGGAACAGGCTACCCATCTATGTCAAGCAAAGTTCTTCATTAGCACTCTTCAAGAAAAATCTTGATGAGTGGATGGGAAATAGGAAATACACCCCGGGGATCACATCTGTGTCTCTGCTCAACAGTGGCACAGGAAAATAACTTTCTTGGGTGGCGTAAGCCAGGGACCCTTGTTGGCTAGGCTTACGTAGGGCCTTGGGTCAATAGCCTAGTACCTACCTATGAACCTATAAGAGTACTTCCTGCAGGTTCTGAATTAAGAAAATCCTACAGTAGCCATACTGCCTCAGACACAAACTATAGTGAAAGAAGAAGAGGATCCCTCACTAGAACAAGTAAGATCAGCACTAAGAAAAATGAAGTCGGGGAAAGCAGCTGGCTCAGATGAGGTTACAGCAGATATAAACGAGATATTGAGTGAGACAGGAAGAAATGCCTCCTGAAGGTACTCATGGCAGTATGGAGAGAAAGACATCCCAGATAACTGAAGAATAAGCATACTAGTGCCAGTGTGCAAGAACAGAAGGGACATCCACAACTATAGGCAGTACAGAGGTACCAAACTCCTGTCACACTGCATGAAAATTCTGGAGAGGGTGATTGATAAGTGAATACACAAAGTAGTAGAAAGAAAGATGGGAGATGAGCAGTTTGGATTGAGATCAGAGTGCAACACAAGTTACTCAATGTTTGCAGTGAGACAGATAGTTGCGAAAAAGCTAGAAATAGTGAATGAGTCCAACTGGACATTTCTAGACTCGGAGAAAGCATATGACTAGGTCCCAAGAAAGATGATTTAGGCAGCCCTGAGGTGGTTCAAAATCCCAGAAATGTTGGTAGAATTAGTACATGCTATGTACAAGGACCTGATGACTCAAGAACGAATAGTGTTTGGTCTCACTGAGGGGTTCCAATGGGAGTGGGTGTGCATCAGGTTTCAGCCATGAGCCCACTGCTGTTCATACTGTTGATGGACTACATTAGCAAACTTTTTGAATGGAATAGTTCAACAAAGTTGCTGTATGCAGATGATATGGCATTACAGGCAGACTCTGAGCAAGAATGTCAGCAAAGGATAGGGAAGAGGAATGCAAAACTGAAGGCACTTGGGATGAGACTGAGTACAGATAAGACAGTTGTAATGGCAGAAAATGGGGGAAATCAAAAGAAGCTGAGAACTGAGATAGAAGGAAAGATAGTGGAACAAGTTAACAGCTTCAAGTATCTGGGAGGAGTGGTTGAGGAGAAGGGAAGTCTGAATGTAGAGGTTAAAACTAGAATTGGAGGGGCTGCAGTCAACTGGCATAGAGTATCTGGGGTAGTGCATGACAGAAGAATGCCAAAGAAGCTGAAAAGTAAGCTGTATAAAATGGTGGTGTGACCAGTACTACTATATGGTACAGAAATCTGGACAGTAAAGGCAGAGCAGTTAATGAAGCTGGAGGTGATGGAGGTGAAGTGGTTGAGATTGGTGGTAGGATGTACACTGGGGCAGATCATGAAATGAGGGCATCAGATCAGAAGCTAAAGTAGCTCCAATTGCAGAGAAGGTCAAAGAGAACAGATTACTGCAGTTCAGGCACATGTACAGAAAAGCAGAAGAAAATTTGGTGGAGAAGATTTTGGACAGACAGGAAGAAGGCAAGTGGAAGCACGGGCATCCAGCAAAGAGCTGGATGGATTGTGTGAGAGACGATGTGTGACAAGTCAGGCATAACTGTTGAAGAAGATAGGAGAGTGTCATTGAATAGAAGGAGATGGCAATAGTTGACATGACAGCCTGATCCCATGTAGAAAATGGGAAAAGGGGGTTGATGATGATGAACAGTGCCAGTAAACCATGCACTACACAGCATAGCCCATAGGTATCCCTGCATGCATCAATTATACTCTATGTATTTTTTCAAGAAAGGAAACACTATCCTGAATGTCATCACCAACGGTTTTGGACTAGACGCTGCTTCTTTACCTGCTCTTATTATGACTACTACTGGCTGGTTATCATTATTCATATTGGAGTGGAACTGAGGGCTGCAGTGACAGCATTGGTCACTTCATCACCAGACAGGTGCATGATCATGTTGTGCACAATGCAATATACAGTATACATCCAGCATGCAGTAACCAGGTCATACTGAAGGGCACCTCAGACTCATCCGGGTACCTAGATTGACACTTCAAGTACCAAAGACCCTCTTAATTACAATACAAGTCTGAGACAGGGCTATGTTGTAACAGTCTTCACCAAATGCTCTTAGATTTCTTACTGATATCATGAGCCATGGCTTCGGTAGATATCCAACATCACCTGAAAATAAAAGAAAAAGAAAGAAAAGGGGAGGGGGGTGTAGACAGAACAAAATGTGGTTTAGTATTCAGCAATACATTTTACCATGAATAACTACTTAAATAAAACTAAAAAATAAAATAAAAAAAAAATATATATACATATATATATATATATATATATATATATATATATATAGATATATATATAAAACATTGGGCATCCTACCATGCAGGAAGAGGTGGTAGAGTAAGCTAGTGTGCCAGATATGGGAATTATTGGGCGGAGACATTGGTGATGCACACCCATGCATCACACACTACCTGATAATTGATGGAATGGTAACCCTTCCTATTGGGCTATCACTCCCCGTGAGGACCAGATGATGTCCTAATTGCAACATGCATGCAATCTGAGTACATTGGGGGAAATGAGCCACCTAATAAATGCCACACATAAAAACAAAAAGGAAGCCCACATATCCTCCCAGTGCCCCTGTAGAGGCCGTACATATTCACTAAGACACTTACAATATCCCTGTCCACTCTAAACCTATCATTTTTCTCCTGATTGTCAAAATTATGATGCGTTATTCTCTGCCCATATCTTTGTCTTCTTGGCCAGTGAGTGTCACTGGGGGCAGACAATTTTGGCTCAGTCAAAACAAGCAGCTCACAGCGGGAAAAAGCAAAGCTGGTAGCAAGTGAAAGCATCACCATGGGTTGCAAAGCTGATAGAAAATGTGAGATTCTACCTTTTATAATGAATCTGTGAACTAAGTAGAAATGGCTGAAATGTATGAAATTCATACAATGAATCGCAAATAGCCAGGAGAAGTACTCGTTAGCATATGCCTTTTTGCATCCTTTTTCACTTGCATATCATTACAAATTCATATGCTTATGTCTATTAATGACCATCGAGCATCAGTGTCAATGACTTCTGAATTGTGCCTTTACTACAGAAACATATAGACAATACAGATAGCTTTTATGCATCCCTGTAATGACTATAAATACCACCCTAAAATGTTTGTCATTAAGTTTTAATTGCATTCTTCAATGATTTGCCAGAGCACCTTAAACTGTATAAGAAACAGATTAAAATATCCAAGAACTTATTGGACTACAGGCTGGAGATTGCTTTCCCTAGCAAGGACTGATATCAGAGTATAAGCAAAGAGAACTAAGTACTGGGGTCGTAAACAAAAGACCAGCACTGGTAGCATTTTTAGTAGAATCTTGAACAGAAGTTGCAGCTAAGAAAGGAATAATTAGCAGAGATATAAAATATTGCATGATAACTATACAAATCAATTAGAGGAGGTTAGAAAGGATTGGGAAGAGAGATTGGATAAACAATTCACAAAGAAACAATGGGGGATTTATGTATTTCTCCCAAATATGCAACAAAATCTAAAATATTTAGGATCTTTGCTTGGAGGTGTTTACATAGGTATTTTTATGCACTAAGTAGACTCCAAATAAATTTTCCTCAGGTAGACAGCAAATGCTGGAGGTGTTATGGAGAAGAAATTAGTAACTGCAAACATATTTTTGGGAGTGTAATGAGTTGACAGACTTTAAAAATTCACTGCAGATTGCTCTGTCGGAGTTGCTGTGTGAGCAAATTGGAATAACTAGGGAAATTATTTTTCTGAGCTATGATACATAATCGGAATTGCCTAGACATAGTAAGGCCTTGTTGAGTCTAATTATGGTGGCTGCCAAAAAGCAATTACTAGAAAATGGAAATTAAAGTCTAAACCAAATTTACTAGAAGTAGCAAAGATAGTACTAGAAAACAACTGGACCTGTGATGTATAATGTTTGTAGCTACCATTGGCTTGGCATGGTTTGTAATGTATAATGTTTGCAACTGAGATTGTGTAGCTATGGTTTATTTTCATTTATATAAATGCAATATTGCCTATGTCATACATGATAATTTAATAAAGATGTTTCTTGTTTAACAAAAAAAATGCAGAAACATCAGTCTCTGTCCTTCTCCACAAAGAACACCCCCAAAAGCTTTGCACTGGTGTGTACTAACCTAGATGTGTATATGGCTACATTATATATCTAACGTTGCATGTCCTCATCACTTCTTCTTGCTATTTTGACCATTGCACATTTCAGTGAAATGTAATGGCAAAAAACCTGAAAAAAAAAGAAAAAAAAGAAACAGACCAAAATATGAGGTAAACTCTGGGACAATTGAAAGCTGGGTAAAGACCTTCTATCTTTGCTGGTGCGTTAATGCGTAGCACTTTTCTTTTTCACGAATGTCAGATCTCATATATGAAAACCTCAGCAATCTTGTTTCATAGAACTAATTACTATCTATGTAGAAAATGAGAAATTTTCATTTGTCCAATATAAATAAAGTGGGGATTGTTATGTTTCATTTATCATGTTGTGAATCTTATTTATTCACTCATAAGCATATACTGACAAACACACAGAGATATGCTAATATAGATGGGCACACACGTACATACACGTAAACACATAAACGGAAAAAAAAATGATAATCCTTGGAAGTTTGGTATACTATAGCTACAGGGAGTCTTACAACATATTGAAAATAATATGACTGCCCCTGGCAAACACCGGAGAACCAGCAGGATACAACATATTGCTGAACATTATAACTGCAGATGTATTATTAAGCTGAATTAAATGTAATGTGACTAGGACAGAGGCGTGGACTTGTCGTCAACAGTGCTACATGTACCACATTACTTTAAAAGGCATCTGGCAGTTGGAAAACCATTTCCCCATCATTGTTCACAGTGTAAGCAAACACTGTAATTCACAGAATTCCATTACCTATTAGACTACCAGTTTGTTTAAGAGTTTCCTAAAGCACAGTAGTCAGACATGAATATTCACATTAGTCTAGCATAAAATCATAGGATCATAGGAGATTACTAGGACATCAACCCAGAGGTCATTTTAAGCCTAGCTATTTCATCCCAATGTAATACCATAGAAATACTAGTCAGTACCTAAGATTGCATTTAGTGATGACTGCCCATGTCTAGGAGGGTTGGAGGCACTATCCCTGGTAAGAATTTATGGTGCCCCATCCACTCATCCAGGTTCCTCTTGAACAGTGTCATAGAGGTGCTCTGTTTCACATGAACTGGTAGCCTGTTCCAAAGATGCAGTAGTTGCTGGAAGATACATCTGTCCCTCCAGTATGTCCTATTTAAGTTACAGGCCATGTTTAGGTCTCTGGAATAGATAGCCCTAGTCTTGTTTGATTTACTGATATGCAGAAAGTTCCTTAGGTTTGGGTCTTGGGTTGCTCTGTAAGCCAGGCATATGTCTCCTTTAAGAAGTCTATATGATATGGAATATAGTGACAGGGACTTTAGTCTGTCTGTGTAAACCACATGCTGGAACCCCTTGATCTTCTTTGCTAGAAACCTCTGAAGTCTCTCCAGTTGCTGCAGGTGCTTTGTAAGGTATATGCTGAATGAGGCATTATACTCAACTATGGGCTGGATTAGTGACGAGTATAGAGGGATTATGACCTCTTTTGCTGTCAAGGCTCTATGTCTTTACTTTATCAAGTGTGCTACATGGAAAGCCTTCCTTACTGTAGAAGACACATGGTAGTCGAAGTTAAGGTTGCAGTCAACTTGTGATCCCAGGTCCCTTACCATTTTGTGGATACTTAGGGTATTGTTGTTTGTCATTAATTAGACAATGCGAAGGGAATGGTGATGGATTTCTTTGCATTCTGCCTGAGACCATGACTAATACATCAGTCATCGGTCTGTGTGAGACCATCCTGGATTATACTGACATCATTTGGGGATTCAATGATTACACATACTTTGCAGTCATCTGCAAACTTGTTCAGCTACAACCCCTTAGTTTTGACCTGAACTTCTGAGAAGTATATAACAAACAGTATGGCGCCCAGCACTGACTCCTGTGACACCCCGCTAGTAACAGGTCTGCTGGTTGATGTGTAGTCACCCACTTTGATAGTGTGTGTCTGGCTTGTGAGCCAGTTGACAACTCATCTTACAACGAAGGGGTTTACATTCAGTTTGCTAAATTTATAGGTAATGCCTGAATATGGGATTGTGTTGAAAGTCTTTGCCAAGTCAGGGTATGCTGTGTGCATAGACTGTCCTCATCAATGGATCTGGTCACATTTTAAAGAAGCACGCCAGATTTAACAGGCAGGATCTGCACTTGATGAAGGTGACTTGGGTATGATCCAAGTTTTGGAGGTTGCTTATCTCTTTATTTATGAGGTTCATAATGATATGTTCCATGGCCTTACAAATGAGGGTGGTCAGGTTTATGGGTCTGTAACTCTCAAGATCTGTTGCTAGGCCACCTTTGTGGAGAAGAATAACTGTTGTTTTTCTCCATTCAGCTGGAACAAAGCTTGTGGTCAGGCTGTGATTGAAAAGAGTACTTAATGCTGATGCTAGTTTAAGTTTTAGCCTGTTTAGAAGACAGCCTGGGATGTTGTCTGATCTCATACAGGCTGTGCTTTTTTGCACTGGACAGGGCTTTGAGGATCTGCTGTTCAGATATGTAGGATGGGGAGGAAGTTTGGGGGAATGATTTGTGATAAGTTAGGAGGGAATAAGAGAGTGAAATTTTCACTAAACCTATCCACTAGCAGGTTTGCTATCTCTGTGGGGTCAGTGTGTGATACCGTTGGTCAACAGTTCTGCACATGCTTGAGTCCTACCTTTTAGGCTATGTACATAGCTGTAAAAGGCCGTATGGTTATCCTTGGCTGTACTTGCTAAGTTTCTCTCAAAGGAACCCTTAGAGGATCTGACAAGTTGTCTTATTTGCTTGTTGAGGCTGAGGAGAGTGGTTTTCCATTGTTGGAGCATTGCCTTTCTTTTCTTGAACAGAAACTTTTTGCATTTATTGTTTGTTGATGCTGGATGTCCACCATGTCAGCCTGTTTTTTTTCTTGGAGCTCTAGCTTTGATTCTTTCTAGTACAACTGATTTTATATACTTATACAAGTGAGTATACAGGGCTTTAGTGTAAGCATTGGTGTAGTTACCACTTTCAGTTTGGGTGGGGCTTGGAATGCCTTTATACCTTCACTTAGAAGGATATAATTTGCCTTGGTGAAGTTTTTTAGACTGATTTCACCCTTTGTGAATTCTGGTGTTATTGCTAGCTTGAAGGTGACTGTTTTGTGGTCAGATTTAACTAATAGGTCCATAGGTTTATATGTGTTTACTAGGCTAATGACCACAAGGGCCTTTATAAGCCTAGCCAGGTATCCCAAACCTCTAACAAGTTCTGATACACTCAATAAGTGTAAGCATGGGCCTGGTAGATGAACCATTTATAGGTTACCTGTTTGCATTAGAGACATAGGTGCCAAACCAGGGATGAATTTCTGATTATCCATCCAATTGTCCAAGTTGCATTTGAGTTGGGATAGGGAGGAACTCTGCTTCACATGGATGGGAAGCCTGTTCCATAGATGGGGTAGTCTCTGGGATACATAACTATCTCTCCAGCAGGTCTTATTTATATCACAGGCAAGGTTTAAGACTTTAGAATTGGTAATTCTAGTATGGTTGTTTTGTGGATATGCAGGAGGTCCATCAGAGTGGGGACTGGCAATACCCTGTATGCCAGGCAGAGATCTCCCGTCAAGATAGAATACAGGGATAGGACCTTAAGGCAGTCTGCATAGGACATATTACTTACGCCCTGTATTCTTTTAGTGAGGAACCTCTGTAGACGTTCCATTTGTTGGATATCCCTGGTTAGGTACATACCAAAGGGTGCATTGTACTCAATGATAGGACTGATGAATGCCGAATACAATGGAACAATGAATTCCTTGGACTTAGATGCCATGCCTTTGTTTATAAGTTGCACAACATAGAATGATTTTCTCACCACTGTAGAAATGTAATGATCAAAGGCTAGATTACTATCTATGTGTGTCCCTACGTCCCTGACTACTGGGTCAACTCTAAGGGTGTGTTGTCAATATGATAGTTGTCAAAATATACTATTATGCATTTCCTGGCATTTTTTTTAGTCCATGGCTCTGACACCAGTTATTTGTCTCTGTCAGCCCTTCCTGGAGAACATTTGTGTCATTGTGGGATTCAATGACAGCTCCTAATTTGCAATCATCGACAAATTTAGTCAGCCAAAGACCACTGACATTGGGCTTGACTTCTGAGAAGTAAATGCCAAAAATGAGTGGTCCAAGGACTGATCCCTGAGGAACTACACTTGTGACTGGTCTCTTTGTAGAGGTGGACTTCCCAATTCTAACTTCCGGGGTCCTGACTGTGAACCAGTTGGCTATCCACTGAGTGACATACAGGTTTGAACCTAACCTCTTGAGTTTGTCAACAATGCCTGAGTGAGGTATTGTGTCAAATACCTTGGCCAGCTCAAGGTAGGCAGTGTGAATGATTTTGCCCTCATCCATTGCTTTGGTGACCTTCTCAAAGAAGTCCACCAGGTTGAGTAGGCATGATCTACCCTTGATGAAACCAAACTGGGTTGGGTCCAGTGTCTGGAGGTTTAATTATATCTCTAGTGATCATTTATTATTTTTATTTATTTCAGATTTGTTTACCGGGAAAGTCCGAGTGGACACATGTCCTTTTTCAGCGGAGGCCTGGGGAGATAAGCTCCAGTAAACAGTAGAGGGCATATTGATAAGATAAATAATGCAGAAATAGTTCAGGTAGCATACTAAAACAACAATAACTGAAAATGGCAACAAAGCATCTAGTGAAAACAATAACAAAAATTATAGTTGCATCTGAACAAGAATAAGGGAAGTAAAGGTAGAATGAGGGAGGTGAATGAGTCATATGGTATGATAGGAACAACTATGACAGCTGTAGATAGATATAATGAGCTAAGAATTATCCAGGATAATAACAACAACAAAGCCAGTTTTGTATTCTTTCCATGGCTTTACATATAAGACTAGTAAGACTTATGGGTCTGTAGTTTCCAGGATGTGTAGATGACCCACTTTTGTGCAAAGGGATGACTGTTACCTTTCTCCATTCATGAGGCATGAAGCCTGTTTGGAGGCTACAGTTAAATAGTAATTCATGAGGCCCTGATAGGTCATGTTTCATGCTATTTAGAAGGCATCCTGGGATATTGTCTGGACCCATTGATCCAGTGTTCTTGGTCTTAGAGCAAGCACTAAGGACCTCTTCCCTAGTGATAACAGGGGGAGTTATATTTGATGATATTTCCTGAGGGAAGGTTGGGGGGGGGAGTAAAATTGGAGTTGAATTTATCAGCTAGGAGGTTTGCTATATCTTCTGGCTTGGTATAGGTGGCTCCATTTACAATGAGATCTGTACAAAATTGCGCATTGCCTTTGAGGTTGTGGACATAGCTAAAGAATCTTTGTGGTTGTCCTTGGCATGGGAGGCCAGACTTACCTCACATTTGGCTTTGGTAGACTTTATTTGTCCTTTGAGTTGTTTGTTTACTTTGATGAGAGTGTTTTTATCCGTCTGGGTGCTGCACCTCCTATGTTTTGCCATGATTCTCTTCCTCCTGTTATACATCTGATTGATTTTGTGATTCCACTAGGGTGGCTTATTTTTTGAGTTAGTTCTGTACTTCTTCCTGGTGGGTACAGCTGCCTCTATGCAGCTATTAGCATGCTTGTAAAGGGATTCTGTGAGCAGTTGTGCATAGGCAGAAGTGTTCTCAGGGTTTATAGGGGCTTGAAATTTTGCCAGATTCTCACTTAATAGCAGGAGGTTAGCCTTAGAATAGTTCCTGAATATTCATGGTTGAGCTGGGGGTCCAAGGTTTATTTTTACTTCAAAGGAGACCATTTTGTGGTCTGACCTTACCAGGGAAGGCATTACAGTAGAGGGTGTGCAGCACTCTCCCATATTAGTGAGGACCAGATCCAATATGGTTGCATCCCTGGTTGGTGTATTGACTATCTGGTCAAGGGAGTTTGTGTTTACAAAGTCCCGGATTCTCTGTGTATGCACGTTTGATGTCATATGGGATTCCCATTTATTAGTAGGGTAATTAAAGTCACCCATGAATATGGCATTGGGTTGGATGGTTAGTGTTTCTAATAAGTTTAAATACATGGCATGGGTTTCCTGGGTTATAGAGTGGGACCTATAGCTTGCAAGGAAGTTGCACTGGGTTTTTACCTATGGTGATCTGAACATGGAGCAGCTCAAGTGCATTGTCCTGTTTGACCAGCCTTGAAGTATATTTATTTTTGATGTAAATAGAGACACCTCCACCTTTAGTCCCTTTCTGTGAAGTAGCTGGTCTAAATGTGTGGAAGGCAGTATGACCTTGCACTGTTGGTGTGCTCTCCACAGCTTTAAACCATGTCTCAGAGACTGCACAGCCATCAGCATTCTCTAGGGTAAAGAGAGCTTCCAGGGAGTGGAGTTTTTTGTTTTAGCTCCTAGCATTGATCAGTAATACCTTTAGATTTTCTTGGTTTTGATTTGCTATGTCAGAAGTACTTTCAGTTTGGAATTGCCTAAAAAAGGCACTATGGAGGAACACAATGTTTTAGCTAATATTCAAAAGCCTAGAGGGGAGAAGTGCAGATCATCACTGGCAAAGCAGCATGGCCTGTTGACCATCTCCTTCCATGCTGACAAATATTACACCTCCTTAGAATGACACCAGAAACTAAGCCAATTATTAAAGTCAATCATCTTTTGCTCGTATTGAGGCATCATCCTTGGAGAAGGTAAAATGCTGCTCAATGCTAGGCTCATACCAGCCTGAGGCACATATCCCAAGACCTCTATGATGTCTCTCTTCATATAGTCTAGGGAGGTACATGTGAGTTTATAGTAGATCTTCGAATGCTTAGGTTGACGAATGCCGAAAAGTCAACACCTAAACGTCAAAGTCTAATAAATGTGACATGCCAATTACGTGGATTTTTTTTCCCTAGGAAAAAAAAATTTGCTTGGCCTTCATCGGGGATTTGCCCTTTCCCCTAATATAGAGGGATCTCAGAGTTGGTATATTTAGTTATGGGGGGTTAGAGTTTTTTTTTTTTTGTTGGCCACACAATTTTTTTCCCAGGGAAAAAAATTGTGTAATTGGCCGGTTGCATTTATTAGATTTCGATGTTTAGGTGTCAACATTTCGATGTTCAACAACCTAAGCATTCAAAGATCTAATATAGACCCATACATGTCAGGTCATTTACTCCCACACGGACTATGACTGAGTCATATTGGTAACTGTGGTCCAATGACCCGAGTGCATATGTAATGTAGTGGATCCTAACCCCTAATAAGCAACTGACTATAGCTTTCTCCTTATTCAGCCTGGTGAGAGGGACATAAGTGTGTCTCATGATAGAGTCTCCAATGACTAGAATGCTAGATTGTGTGTTGACTTGCCTTATGGGCGTAGAGGTAGAGGCTCCATGTGATGCAACTCTAGGTGTTGATGTGGGTGTTGTTTTGAAAGAGTGTGTTTGGAGCTGCTGAGGGTATTTCTTATGTGTAATTTGTCTAGGAGGTCTTTGTGGTTTAGGAAGGTTACATGTAAGTGCTTCAGTATATGTGGGTCTATATGTCTGCTTCGAATTGTGTGTGATGGGTGCAGCATATGTACTACTGACAACCTTATTGACATTAGGAGTACTTTCATGTGAGAGGTTTGCCTCCACTGACATTGTGTAAATACATCTCTCACATACCATATCAGATTGTTTGAGAATTAAGTGGTTGTCAGTAAACATGAGGCAATTTCTACATTGCCTCAAGATGTCTATATCCACCAAGCCAGTAACAGAGACAGTAGAAACATTCTTATTCATGGCAACAAATCCTTTTTCATTGATTAGACTGTTGGAGTGAGAATATCAATCATTGTCAGGAGTATCTGATTTGCAACTATGTGGACAGTGCTTGTCACTGCAAACTAGTTGGCCTTTGTGCAACTAGATATTGGAGAAATTTCAATTGAGCATATCTAAAAAATCCTGTCTTGGTTTGTGACTTTTTTGTGGAGTTGACTGGTAAGAGAAGTTTTATTTGTATTTATATTGTATTTGTTATCACTGTTTTTAACTTTTTGTAGGTAGGAAGAGACTGTTTAACAACAACATCTAGGCATAAAACATCAGGGGGATATATTTCGATAAGAACAAGATATCTAATTAAGGTTAGAGACAAAAAATTTAAGAAATGGAAGAGAGGTTGAATTACAACCTTGAAAACTGAAATAAATAAGCTGGACAAACACATTAATCATAGTGTGAGACTAGATCAAGAAAAATTTGAAGAAAATTTATATAAAGATATTGAGTATAATAGGAAACTTTTTTATAGATACATAAGATGTGGAAGGAGTAAAGATGCACAAATTGATAAACTGTGTGCAGATTCTAAAATTTATTCTCAGACAACAGATTATAGATATATTTACAAAATCGTATGCAAAGCAGTTTAATTACACAAAAGGGGTGATAAGTTGTCCTAGTGACATCCATGTGACCCCAGATACTGGAATCAAATTAGATTATATCAAAAAAGAACTGCACACAGTGGATCCAAACAAAGTGCAGGGAGGAGACGTAATTAGTAACAATAACCTGAGAACACTTCAGCAAGAACTTACACAACCATTATATTTATTATTCACTAGGTCATATAAATATGGGTAGATTCCTCAAGACTAGAGACATGCGCTTATTAAACCTGTCTTTAAGGGAGAGGAGAGTAGGATAAACCCAAAATCATACAGACCCTTAAATCTACTTTCACGTTGTGGAAAATTAATGGAGAAGGTAATATCGGATAAGCTATTGTCAGAACTGGATAGGTTGGGACTTGAAACCATATATCAGCATGCATATGTTGAAAATAGATCTATTACCACCTGCAACATGATGTTCTATAACAATATAATAGCTATGAATGAAAAATTATGCTGTGATGTAATTTATATACACTTAACTTCCGCATTTGACAGGGTCATACACAAAATACTGATCAATAAATTAGTACAACTAGGTATTGATGTACTCTTGATAAGATGGATAGCTGCATGGCTTACAAATAGGACATGGCAAGTATCATACAGCAACTGGACAGGTGAAATCCTTGGTTTCAGTCAGGGTGTCCCACAGGGCTCGGTCCTAGGCCCTTACTTGTTTAGATTGTATCTTTCAGACCTAACTTAACCTAACCTAAGTGTTACAGATAAAGCATGTCTGCAAAATAACTTGACTGAACTGACCATTTGGGCACAGGAGAATAATACGCTGATAAATACATCAAAAACTAAGCGTATGAGATTTGGGAGTCATAAACTGAAAGGTGAACATTTAATACAGCACACAGTGATTGAAACTGTAGACTCATTTAAGGACCTGGGTATATGGGTAGATTCAGCTATGTGTTTTTCTAATCATATCAACAATTGGTTAATGATAGTTATAGAACTATAGGTTGTATAAAAAGATTTATAAAGTCTAGGAAATTAAAAATAATGAAGTCATTGTTTGTTAGTTACATTAGACCTAAACTTGAGTATGGAACAACAATATAGAAACCCTATAAGAAGACAAGCATGAGTAAACTGGAAAGAGTACAGCGGAAATATACCAAGGGCATTCATGGATGTGAAAATCTAAGTTATTATGAAAGACTAAGATATCTGAACTTGTACAGTTTCACTTACAGATATCTAAGAGGAGATCTTATTCATGTATATAGGGCATTTAGGAACAACTACCTCTGGGAATGTTTGAGGTTATCAAAAAGTACTAGAGAATCATCAGATTGTACTAATTGGTTCTCTGACAGAGTAGCTGATGCATGGAACAGATTACCAAATTACATTAAAGTAAGCACTAGTTTAGATATTTTTAAGAACAGCCTGGACATATTATGGGAACAAGTGTTTTGGTATATTGGCAAGCTAGAAGGGCATTTATGCCTGTGCTTGAAATATTTGTATGTATGTATGTATGCATATTGAAGAAATTTCAGTTGTGCTTTTACAGGAAACATGTCAATCAAGGTGTCTGAGTCTGTACAGAGCACTGCCAAACACTTGAGGGGAAACTAATACATAGATCCTGAAAAATTTAAGGATGATGTATTTAGGCAGATATTCTGAAGTTAGAAACAAATCAAGCAGTACTTACTGAAAACAAAGAATTAGTTTGTCAAGAATGATGAAAAGAGGGGAGTTGCATGAATGGCTACTGCCTGGCTGCTACTAATGCTGGTCTCACAACAGCTTCACTCTGTTGGGACACAGTACTTCTTTGTTTCTTCTCTCACCAGAAGCAAAATGTTAGCACCAATCCCAAGAAAAGAAGCAGGCCACAGCCTGTTTGGTGATCCACACTCTTGTCCCAGATGATGCAAGGGTCTGTAGGCTTGTAGCCTTTTTCTGGTAGATGTGTCAAATAGCAACCAGACCACTCAGGTATGTTAAGCACAGCCACTCAGTCTCCAAACAGAAACAGTCAGGAATTAATGCACTCTGCTCCAATTCTCACCAGGATCAGAATATAAGCACAGATTCCAAGTTGGCACCTATAAAGCAGTTGTTAGGCTTTCTGGTGTTCAGCAATCTCCAGAAAATAATGTCATTGTATTCCTTCTCTCACCAGGAGAAAACAGAAGCTCTAATCCCAAGATGACTACTGAGAGGCAGAATGTGGGGTCTCCAGTAACTGGTGGTCTTGCAATAGATGCTTAAAGGTAAGGTGAAAATCTAAGTTTATCCTAAACACTGCAGTGTGCATTAAGCAGTTAGATATGAAAGTGGGTAACGTAAGTGTTAGCTGTACAAAAAGATAATTTTTAGTGGAGAGCCACTATTTTTAAAAGAGCAAGATAGATTGAAAGGAAGTGGGTGCTTTTGTATTCTGGTACTATGGAATACAGTAGGATGGCCAATACATTTAAATAGTTGAAGGGGAGTGATTTCACAAAATGATAATTTTGTGCTTACTCACACCAGCCAGTAAAAGCAGAGAGAAAATGAGATCGATGGTCAAATTAACATAAGGGGCAGACAACTAGAAAGACAGTGGTATTTAAGAACATGACAATAACAATGTGGGAGGGTGGGAAAATTTTGTTTGATTCACAGGAAATGGAGCTGTGGTTTATTTTCAAGTTTTAATTTACAGTTGTAAGCAGAATGCAGGTAAAACACAGTGTAAAGAAAACAAATCACAGTATACAAAATAGAAAAAGGCAACAAAATAGCACAAAAATACAAGAAATAAAAACAAACTAACCTTTCCCTTCCAGCAAACTGTGGCAGAGTCTGGGTGAGCCTTTACACTTGCGGCAGTGCATCTGTTTGACATGTTAGTGAGGACCAGATCTAGTATGTTAGTTCTTCTACTTAAACTAAAGTAATATGTTTTTAAACTAGAAGTTACAGTATGGTTTTAAATCTGCTTATCTAACAGAGTCTTACAGTTGCCAGTCCCTATTTTTCCACAAGAACTGTGATCTTAACATATACCATTCTTAAGGTTTTGTGGTTAGCCCTTGACTCTTTCCTATTTATATAAAATCTCCTTTAGGAGTTGATGTACTTAAACATCATTGTGTACACCAATTACACAGTAATTACCTTTGGTCCCAAGTCCACTATTAACTAACCTCATTTTTGAAAAGTAATTATTCTGCCATTTGAAAATGGCTGACAAATAAATGAGCATATCTACAGTTAGGCTCTTTTGGGTATATAAAAGACTAGCTAATTCTTTGATTCTGATGATTGTTGGCCCATTAGGCGCCATCATTCATTTACCAAACTACAGAAAACTCTTGGTTAGGTCCTGTCCTTCATTTACTAAACCACAGAAAATCATTGGTCTCCTTATGGATGATACCCTCTCTTTTCATGATCATATTAGGCTTAGTACATTTAAAGTGCTACAGTAATGTAGGGTTGCTTACAGTGTTTCATATCTACTTATCCCTAAATCTAGATAAGCTGTAGGATTCATAGAAGTTTCAAGGCTATTTTAGTCTTATGACCACGTGCACATTGCCAATACCCACCCTTAGGCTTTGCCTCCTTTTCCAGAAAGAAGAGGCCAGTTAGTACTGGGATAAATTTGAAATCACCCAGCCAGTCCTCCAGGTTTAGTTTAAAGGAAGATATAGAATCAGATTGTTTAATCTGCAGATGTTTATCACACAGAAGGGGATGCACTAGTGATGAGTCTAAGTCCATAACATTCTGTTTATTTGTTGATGAAGGTTCATGTCTTTGATTCTAATGTGAGTTGAGCTGTTTTTCTTTCTCAGATGTAGGAGTTTATGGAACACCAGATCTCTAATGGCATGGTAAATGAGGCACAGACCACTCCACAAGACTCTATAAGACACAGAATATGGGGACAAGACTTTTAGTTTGTCTTGATAACTCAGGCTATTAAGAGCAGAGATGTTTTTTTTTTTCTTAGAAAGCACTGTTGCTTTTCAAGTTTTTTTGTCCTCTGAGATACATACCAAATGGAGTGCTGTACTTTATAATGAGTCAAATCAATGCTGAATATAAGAAGGGTAACATCTCTGGATCTAGAAGAAACACCATTGGTTACTAGATGTGCTAAGCAGAAGAATTTCCTGATAACAGTTGCTTTGTGATGATCAAAGGGGTGGGACAGAGCTGTCTACTCAGTTGCCTATGTCCCTGACTACCTTTTTGTTTTATAAGGGTGTGTTATCTATAATGTACTTCTGTTTTCCAAAAGAAACAATACATGCTTTATCATTCAGTTTAAGTCTATTTCTTTTGAAAGGGTGCAGATAACAGAAGGAATTCTAACAATTACACCCACTTTGTAAATATCTACAAATTTGGTTAACCAGAGGTCCTAGGTATCATTTTTGGGATCAGGGAAGTAGGTGTCAAACTGATTACCACAGCACTATTTGAAGGGGTACCTCCCATTTGAACTATGTTGGTTTTGTCTTTCAGCCAATTTTCAATCCATATTGCTACTTAATGATCAATGTTTAAGTATAATAGTATCCATACAATTCTGGCAAGAAGTAAGGTATCGAATACCTTAGCGAGATCAGGACGTGTTGTATGAACAGCATGACTTTTTATATCTTTAAACCAAGCCATCATTGTATGTGAAGGAATAATTCTACTAGCTCCAGAGTTTCACCTGCAAGGACTCCTCGTAAGATCAGAGTCTTACCAGCATCCATCACATGCCTTGAGAGCAATGATGTGTCTCTCCTCATGCCCCTCAGTGTTTTATACACCAGGTCATTCATTCCCACATGGACCATGACCATATTGCAATCATACTTGTCTTAGGAATAGGTAGAGATGGCCATTGTAATGTGCTATGGTGGTGCTATTTTGTTATAGAAGGTGTGCATGAACCAAGTGTATTGAGAGACATCCACTAAATCCTCTTCTTATATGTGCTAAGGGTCTTTGACAAGGATCTTTTTACAACATCAGTCTATGACACTGTAGTGTGTTCTATTGAATCTGTGGAAGTGGTTGAAAAGAAGAAGTACTTGTATGATGCCTGTTGTGTATTAATGTTTGTGACAGGGATGCTGCCATAGTAGTTAAGTATTTCCATCTCACAGACAGAGCTTTCTGTGTTAAGAAGGCAAAGGTGTAGCAATCTATAGTGGCACCAATTTGCATCCTCCGATCTGGCGCCATAAGTCGAGGAGGAACAAAATACAAACAAACTTTCTTTCCTTTTACACTGAAGCAACTGCTTACTAGAAATATATGGGACTTACTAACAAAAAAAGCTGTTTTATTTTAAACTGTATCAAATGCTTGCAACTTAAGCAACTGCTACATTCCATACACACAGGGGTAAAACACCTCAGTTCTGAAGATGTCACTTACTGAATTTTTTTCTTTCATTTTAAACCATAGCAACTGCTTGCAACATAAGCAGCTACTACAATGCACACACAGATCTCTGAGGCACTTTTGTACTTAAGGTACAGGATATACTGAAAATAAACTATTTTCTTTTAAACTGTAACACACTACTTGCTACATTTATAGCTGCAGTTTATGACACACACACAGAGCACTGAAGTTCTTAATTTCTGAGAGCAAATGCAGTATGAATGCTAGTAATACACATACACTGAATATTGATCAGTTTCTACCAATCATGACTGCTAAGACATTTTGTATCAAGGGATCTACCTCCTTCACCCCACTCTATCTATGCTACTGTAAGTAGGAGGTCATTATCAATGAATATGAGGCATTTGCTATACTGTCTTACAATGCCAAGTGCTAAGTTGCTGCTGATAGAAGGGAAACAAGCTTGCTGGCCCTCTGTATTGTCCCATGTTTTTTTAAATATCTGCCTAAGTGCATAATGTAGCGAAATGCTACCTGGCAAAGTGGTGTCAACTGAGTGGCATGCAGTACACTGATGCTGAGATCAGAGCAGCCAGACTAATATAAGCACAAGGTAATGCTGCCCTGGCCATAGTCGAACAAATAAAACACAGGGAAACAATGATGTTATAGGAGAGCTGATATAAGGATATAATAATAACAGATCCTGATATCAGGATATAATGAAAATGCACCCACAATGCAAGCAAATAAAGAGAAAGAAAAGTGAAACAACAACAGAAATACCCCAGAAGAGCCAGTGGAGCTCAAACACCTAAAAATGTCATCAATTGACATTCTGACATAAGAATAACTACTACAGTTTCATGATGGTCCCTAAACACCTTGACACCTGGTTGTTAATGTTTTAATGTTTTAATTTCAAGAATGAAGTACTCTGACATTTACAGTACCTGTATCTTGTCAAAATGTGCCAAACAATTCTAAGATTTATCAACTTGTCACCTGCCTCTGAACATCATTACACTGCTATTCATAAGGCTAAATGCTTTCCTTTGTCTGCCAGAACTTGCTTCTTTCTTAATACTTTTATTTAATTTGCTCAATGGTGGATTTTGCCATTTATCTGTAAATATATTGCAAGAATGACAAACCTCGTATATTATAAGAAATAGAGAAGCCATCAAACTAAACAGACCCCAGTTCTCAGCGTTGACCTATGAGAAATATTTCTAGAAGCTTGCACCTTCTTCATGGAGCATAATGCCCAATGATATATCAGCTTTTAACCATCTCCTACAATTTAAAAAGAAGCTGAAACATTATATAACACAAAACTTTAAGTGTATCTCTTTCAAACATGTTGTTTAGAATACTTCATTCATGAAGCTAGGCTACAGATTTATTTTTTACTCTATGGCTTCTCCTAATGCTCAAACTTGACTTCCCTCCTACTTCTAAGAAGGTTTTAATATGTAAATGTTTTATATATTTTTTAATTTTATTTTATATGTCTACCGTGTAGGCTTTAGACTCTGTGTTGTTGTTGCTTATTTGTTATACTCTGTGTATTTCATTATGGGTGAGGTTGTGGCTGAAAAAGGTCATGTACCAGACCATATACTAGTTTATCAAATAAAACAAATAATAATAATAGTAAAGCATTTTTAAAAAAGGTATATTTAACAAGTAACAGTGAATTACATAGCCCACTGTAACATCTTTAAAGTGTTTTTTTTTTTTTTTTTTTTTTTTTTTTTTTTTTGCAAAAGAGGCATCTACATAATCTCACTACTTACATATATGAATTTTGAGATTGCTACATCTCCAGAAAAGAAACTGGTCGGTGATACCACATCTTTACACACACACACACACACACACACACACACACACACATATATATGGAATCAGGAAACAGAAGGAGTCACCACGAATAAAAGGAAGCCTCCGTTTGTAGTAGAAATTAAAATCCGTTTAATGCAATAAAGTAAAATGAGCGCTTTCGCATAGCTAGGCTATGCTTCTTCAGATAGTCAACTTACATATACATTTCAGTTCTATTTATATGCAAAAACCATTTTTGGCGGGCTTGTTAACTGATGCAATCAATCAATCAGATTAAAACAATTGCCGGAACTTCAATCCTTAAACTTATGGCAACTGAAACTTATAGCGCTTAAAGTGCATAACAATATTAAAACATATAAAGCATAAAAAGGGTATGACGCAACTTAACTAACAAACAGTGCGATCCTGCATGGTAACTATGTAGCGTTTTTGACATCAGTTTTTAAAACGGTAAACATTGTTTCATTTCAGTCCCAAGCTAAGTTAACAGCAGTATATTCACTTTTCATAAAAGATGTCAACTAGCAAAATTCCACTTTATGTGGCATGATAACTTGCATAACCATAGATGGATATGTGACAGAACATTGTGTAAAGTCAACGGTTAAGAAAGTCATGAACATTGCTATCAGAACTAACTTTCCAGTCTACATGACAAAGTCTGTTTACCTTATTTCAGCATGCACATAAAGCCCCAATATAAATGGTCTGGGCAATATATCCTAATATGTATAATTGAAATATAGTCATAAAATACATATTTAAGAAAAAATACATATTTAAGAAAAAAAGTACATATTTAAGAAAAAAGTGCATATTTAAAAAAGTGGATATTTAAAAGAGTAAGTGCATAATAACAAAATCTAAAGTATAAAGGCTTACGCCTCAAAAGTGCTCCATGAGGAGGTAACTCTTAAGGGCATCATGTCCGGTTTTTTCATATTCCTAATGTAAATGATATGTTATAATGTTGACATGAATCATCTAAGATATCTTAAACAAACAGTATAAATAAATACATAAATAAATAAGTGGGTAAGGAATGGATCAGGAATATAAATAAATAGATATAAATATATAAATATATATATGTATGAAGTAACAGGAACTTCCAAAGAGGCAGATCGCTATCTAGCGCAGCCAAAAGTGCCTTCAGTGAAAATGTCTTACTATAAAGGTCTGTTGTTTAAAATTGGCTTTATGGATGCATATTGGTTTATCCCAGGATCAGCTTGTGCTTTCAACAAAAATATCCATTTTAGTTCCATGCACGCTAAGTGGTTAATGTCATCTCCTCCTCTAACATTATTTCTTACTACTTGTAACACTTTAAATGTAAAATAATGTGAACTATACTCATTAATATGCTTTGCAAGTGCATTTTGCTCGTTCTTCTTCCTAATATCGTAAAGATGGTTATATACTCTGTCTCTAAGTCTCCTTTTTGTAAGACCCACATATATATATGTGTGTGTGTGTGTGTGTGTGTGTGTGTGTGTGTGTGTGTGTGTGTGTGTGAGATGTGTGTGTGTGTGCATGTGTGGATATGTGTGTGTGTGTGTGTGCGTGTGTGTGTGTGTGTGTGTGTGTGTGTGTGTGTGTGTGAGAGATGTGTGTGTGTGTGTGTGTGTGTCTGTGTGTGTGTGTGTGTGTGTGTGTGTGTGTGTGTGTGTGTGTGTGTGTGTGTGTGTGTGTGTGTGTGTGTGTGTGTGTGTGTGTGTGTGTGTGTGTGTGTGTGTGTGTGTGTGTATGTGTGTGTGTGTGTGTGTGTGTGTGTGAGATGTGTGTGTGTGCATGTGTGGATATGTGTGTGTGTGTGTGTGTGTGTGTGTGTGTGTGTGTGTGTGTGTGTGTGTGTGTGTGCGTGAGTGTATCCCCCAACTAACACCTACTTCCCATTATTACAAGGGGTGCCTGAGATGTAGCTCCTTGAGTGTCCATTGTCAAAAGTCCAAGTCACCAGAAAACAAAATGCTGCTCACATTTTTCCATAGGAAATCACTACTGGTGTGATTTTCAGTGTGTGTCAGCTGTGATTGCATTGTTGTGAGAGAGTTCTACCTTATTTGAGTTCAAGTGACTGTGGAGTTGGTATCTATCTATCTATCTATCTATCTATCTATCTATCTATCTATCTATCTATCTATCTGTCTATCAGTTTGAGGGTAGTGAGGGGTTTACAGTTGAAATTTTCACTCTTTTATGTTTTGGTTCACTGAGGTTCTGGCATTTGAGATTCCATACTAGAAGCATTGTGAGAATCACAGTTAAGGCCCTCAGAATACCAGTGGAAACTCTGAAGTAAATCCTGCCAGTGCAGAGTCCTATACTTGTTTATGGCCTTCTTGGTAGTTTAACATAAAGAGATTTTGGTTATGAGCTGCAGTACGTCTCATGCTGTAATCCTGAGTTTGATACCCTAAGCCTGAATTTACCTACCATATGATTCTCATCAAGTAATTTAACAGAAGAGTGTTCCTTTCATTCCTAAAAAATAAATCTTGTGCTTAGTTGCTTCACCTGGTTAGGAAACAGTGTTTCTCCAGTAACAGGTTTTGTTTTGTATCTTGACTTGCTAGATACACTAATAACAAATATACCTTAGGATAGCTGAATGCATGCAACGTGCATTGCCTACTGTAACAACAAGATACAGGGGAGGTATGACTTATGTAGCCCTAGGTCCCTCATTTACTAGCAGAGCCCAACAGATTGGCTTGTTCATTACCAGGCATAGGAATGCAACATATTTAAGTCTAGTGTGCTTGTACAAGCTCTGAAACAGCATGGGCTGCATATCTTTCAACATGGAGGAATGTGTGGCAATTCAAATTTCATGCATACATTGGTTTCTGTCAATAACACTGAAGTTAGAGGTCACTCATGAATAGTCGCAGACTAGTATGTAAGACAACCACTGGAACTTTGCTGTTTTGATAATAAAATCAAAGCAAATTTACCCTAAACCCAGACAATGAAAACTAATGTGCTAAAATAAAGCAAAAACAAATGCATTCTATTCAAAAGTCAAAAGAAGAATCACTTGTAAAATCAAACTCCACAAGTTATTTTCCATCAAGGTCTCCCCATACTATCCAAGCAGCTTTCTATCTCCCAGCCATTGCCTAAATATTGTAATCGTAGTCTGAGCTCAAGCCCTACTAATGAAAGAAATATTTATACTATGACATTAGCAAATGCCAGATCACCTGGAAATAAAGCACTTCTTGACCCATTGCAATGCATGATGTATTGTTGCTACCTCTCTGCATCTTAAGAAGATGCATGAGTGTCAATGTTCATGGGTACAATGCATAATGTTATACATGCGAGCTTCTACTGATCCATATCTACTGTAAACAATGCTTGTCATAATGTCTGAGTTATCATTCTTCTACATCACAATGGTCACCACAAGTGAACAACACAACTGACAACAAATGTGTCATAAATAGAGCTGACAACATCGCCAGCTGATGGCAGTCTACAGACAAAGGTCTGACCCACAGACCTGCCATATAAGCCTTTTTGACATTTCTGACAGTATGACAAGAAGGTAGCAGGCTCTTGTTTTTACTAAAGTGTCTTTGGCTCTGGATATAATCAGATCTAAATCATCACATCAGATAATGAGCTCATCCTATGGGGTACAGTAACGACTGAACACTACAGTTAGTGGGGTTATGAAATGAGTTTTTCTGATGTTGCATGCGATACAGCCACATTATATGCTGCTGACAGAAAAACATGGGTATGAGCACTGATTTTACATTTTTCTTGGAAAATGCCAGAAAAGCATAAAACTTGGTTGTCTGGGTGCTTGAAGAATGCAGACTTTTCAGTGCACTTGCAGTTTCAGGCTGGAACACTTATTCACAACCCCTAATTATTATTTTTTTGTCACGTTTACTGTAGACAATACTGCCATTTTTTTACTGAATGATCTGTACCTAGAACCTAAAATAAACTAACCAAAACAATCCAAAAGCAAAGAACACGGTCTTGAGGCCAGATCCACCTGATGAAGTTTACCAGTGTGTAGTGGTCAAAAGCATTAATAAAGTCAAGTTTTTTTAATGGCTGGCCTCTGGAACATGTTCTTTGCTTTTAGATTGTATCTAGAATCTATTTTAACTACACGCACACACACACGTACACACACGTACACACACGCACACACGCACACACACATTCGCACACATATATGCACACACTCGCACACTTATATATGCAGTAAAAAACTGCAATTAAGTCAAGGTGATGGCTACAAATTACATCTAAAAATTATGGATAGAATTCCTATATTTCATCTCATGAAAATGCATTTTAGTGCTTTAATATCTGTAATCAAGGGTCCCTGTAGATAAGTAGTAATGGTAAATGCAGAATGACTCAGTGCATTAGATAGAAGAATGAGTGGCCATATGTAACAGTAAGCTGTTTGGTCAGCTGGATGTTTTTTGTAACATTTGGGGCAGACCTGTGACATGCACAGTGTATGATATACAGGGACCTTGATTCAACATGCTCTTCTGACACATAACTAAAACACTGTTTTCCAGGACCAGGACCTCCTGCCTTCGTTCTTGCATCAGCAAGGGTTCCTTAAAAGCAGCAGGGGCAGCTGTCAGTGCCATGTAGAGTTTAAACCTATGATTGCATTTTTTTGGTCTCAAGCAGATGTAGTACTTACTGATTACAGGGCTATGTATGGTGCACATATATTGCAAAGCAGTCAGTATATCTGATATACAGTATAACTGCCTTTAGCTTAGGAGATGCAAACCTATAGTTTGCGATTATGACTCATGGCTGGCAAACCAACTTACTTCTGTCTAAATACTGCAAAATATTCTTTCCTGATACAAAGGCTAGACAATGGACTTGTAGTTGCTAACAATCATAAGCAGCATGGCAAGAACAGTTTGACAAAAGCAGCACTAATCACACAGACCTGCATGGTTTACTGGTGACAATGATGTTATCAGAGAGGGATGTGGTCAGTAGTAAACATTACTAACAGAACATACAATGATCATTGTACAGTTGCTCCTCCCCAAATATATATTTTGCTGGATTTAAAAATTATAAAAGCTATTGGTTTCATGAGATATGAGGAATTTATAATTGTTTTCTTTTAACAGTATGAAACTTTCAAAAGATAAAACTAAAAGGGTTAAAGCAAATCTTGCATCATGGCTGCCTACTAAAATGAAACAACTCTTGGAAGAAAGATAGGGACAAGGCCTGGAAAGCCTGCTCATAAAAATAACTGAGACAAACCTGCAGTATAAGAAATACCTTAGGATCTGAGTCAAATAGTGTACTAAATCTGATAAAAAAATTCTTACTACACTTCTTTTCTGATTAGAAATAAAAATTAACCCCAAGCAATTTTAATAATCAATAAACAATCTCCTCTACCTAGGAAAAATAAGTACCCCTGTACCATCCACTGCAGGTCACAACAGCACTGTTGTTGTCCAGTTTAATCACCACTTCATTCATTCTGTCAATTCTTTACTTCATAACAACAGAAGCACTACCCCCAAATTGTATCACCACCAAACAGCCCTCATCAAAAAAATCACATTTGAACCAGTCCCCACCTCCAACATTAGGACACTCCTTCTTAAATTAAAATCCGCTACACTAGCTCCTGATAATCTGCCTGCAGAATATTTACAAAAAGGCAGCTTAAGCCATAGCCAATCCACTTTCTATTCTAACAAATCAGTTTATTGTAGAACACTATGTCTCTGAACTATGGATAACATGCTTTATCTTACCACTTCATAAGGGTGGAACTTACACTGAACTTTCAAATAATAGGCCTATAGTAATCTCCTTCCACTATCCAAAACTCTTGAGAAATGTATTTGCTCTCACATTCTAAAATGGTTCCCATTCAGAACGTCGACTTACCGGAATGTTGACTCACATAAAAGAGAGACGACAATAGCAAATGCTTAAAATGGTGAACTCCCAGAATGGTGAATTTTACCACCAGCAAACTAACCACTTGGCCACCACTGATGAATTGTACCCTTTCCTCTACTGTAGTGCAATCCCTGAGTTGGTATATTTAGGTAGGGGGCATGGGGGTGCAGTCCCCCACATGGAGGGGGTGTGTGGGTGGGGTGAAGCCCCCAACTCCAGTGCATTTTATTTATGTATTATTTTGTTTTTTCCACTCTGGTGGATTTAATTTATGTATTATGTTGTTTTCATCAGTGATGGCCAAGTGGTTAGTTTCCCAGAAAACAGCATAATACATAAATTAAACCCAGTGTAGTGGGGAAAACAATATAGTAAATAAATAAAACCTACCGGAATGGGGGGCTTTGCCCCCAGTACCCCACTACCTAAATATACCAACTCCTTGCGAGATTGCACTTCAGTGGAGAAAAGGGCAAAGGTTGCTATGGTGGGCAAGTGGTTAGTTTCCCAGAGATGAAATTCGTTGTTCCAGGAGTTTGCTGTTTTAAGCATTCACTGTTATCATCTCACTGTTATGCAAGTTGACATTGCAGTACATTGATGTTCTGAATAAGAACCCCTAAAACACTTAACCTCTAATGGCAATCTCTTATATAAACAGCATGTCTTCCATCCTAAGCATAGAGCAAGCAGGAACTCTAGTAAATTTGTCCTTTCACTCTTTCTTGACCTGTCATAAGGATTTGACACTATCACATACCAGTTACTACATCTAAAGCTGTATGCAATAGGAATCTATTCTGCACCTTTTCTTTGCTTTAAGAGCTTACTATTACACAGGGCATAAGCAGTGAAATGATAAGTGATTACTCATCCTTTTCACCTGTGTCTTTAGGGGTCCCCAGGGATCTATTACTGGGCTACATTCCTTCAATCTCTTCATGAATCATCTTCACTCCTCAACAAAACATGCCTTCAGAGTTCAGTATGCAGATGACTCTGTTGTTATATATAGAACTGTAAACCTCCCAGAACTTCAAAAAATAACACAGCATTCTTTCTCAGCTGTTGAAACATAGCTAAACAAGGCTCACCTTCTCCAATCACAAACAGATTAAATTAGTGTTATTTACACATAAGCATTTCTTTGTCTAAAAATATTCTTCACTATATAGTCTGCCAATAATACTAAAGTAAAGCAAGTCTCACATGCTAAACTTCTAGGGCTCACAATAGATGACAAAAGAGAATTTGATCATTACATAATTCAAACAAACAAACAAACAAACAAAAAAAAGAATTAAAAACTTGGCTTACTATTTAGGGCCAAACCCTGTCTTACTCACACAGCACATAGCTGCAACCTTCCTATTGTTCCTCCTATATGCATTCACAATACTCATCAATCTTCAAACTACATTACCACTCAAAATGAAGCAATGCTTTAACAAAGTCATTACATTCACAGTTAACAATCATTCAAAAACTTCCCACTGTCTGTTACTAAAACAACTTAACTGGTTAGAGATCCCACAACAGCTAACCTTGATACAACTGCTAGTAACCAGCAAAGTTAAACATCAGCCAGGATAAATATCCTGTTATCTAACCCTACTTCCCAAATAGAGAGCTCAGATCTGAAGACAAGTGTCTGTTTGATATTTCTAAATCTTATAACTCAGCAGATAAATCACTTTTCTCATATTGCATTTTAAAGCATGAAGCACGGCTTCTAATTCTTTTGGCAACTTAAACTCCTTTAAAACTTACCTAAAGCAGTATATGCTGAGTACATGGTCATGTACCTGCATATATCCTGGTTAAAACAACTTAGCATAGTTGGAATCAGCCTCATTGTAAGTGAGTCCATTTGGCCACCAGCTATTATAATTCATTGTCGGTTGGCTCACTGAAAGAGTGGTCAGTAGTTGAGATCATAGTATCAGATTAGTAATCAGATTAGTAACATCATGCAATGAATACAGGAAAAGGATACAGTGAATGTAGAGATATCAGTAATTCCTCTCTGGAAATAGTTGGAGGGTATGTGAATGAAAAACAGTTTGGTTAATATCTCTGCTGTTGCTGATTTGTTTGCACTGGGCTCAAAATGAGGTGGGTGAAATCCAGTGGAATCAAGAGATTATAACCTTGCTCTTTATCTGACAGCATAAAACTTACATAGGTGTGTTCATTACCCTGGGCAGTAGTGTGCATTTACTGCAAGTTCTTAATGCCAACCACCATTCTGAAGAGATATTTGATGGCAGTAGTGTAGATTACTTGGTAAAAGTGTCTGAGTTCAAAGCCAATCTACTTGTCAATTAAATTGTTGACCTCAATGTGGGATTTAAGATTCATACCCATGTCAGTCAAAAACTCGTGATGCATAGGGCATATTGTAAACCAGAGAAGTATAGCTTGTAAAACAGGATTGACCTCAAAGTCTGTGCACACTTGCATCCATAAGGTAAAACATACAGCAGTATACACTGCATACCACTTATTTTATTTTTTAGTATAACAGTCAAGAGTCTGGAAAACATACAATGAGAACTATTTTAAGATATCAATCAGTAGCCCAACTTGTTAAAGAGTGCAAACCAAAGCAACTTCATCATATTTGTTTAAAAAAGTAAATAGATGAAAGGGGTACTGTCACTGGAGAGGCATCAGTGACCCCTTTCAAGAAACTGTGTGTGTGTGTGTGTGTGTGTGTGTGTGTGTGTGTGTGTGTGTGTGTGTGTGTGTGTGTGTGTGTGTGTGTGCGCGCGCATGCGCGTGTGTGTGACTACATGCGTGTGTGTGTGTGTGTGTGTGTGTGTGTGTGTGTGTGTGTGTGTGCGTGTGTGTGTGTGTGTGTGTGTGTGTGTGCGTGTGTGTGTGTGTGTGTAAAACTCTGTGTCTGTACACTTGAATAAAAACGGACAGTTTGTTTGCACTGGAAGGCACTGGGCACAGACTGAAGTGGGTGAAATCCTACTATGTCAGTGGCTGTAACCCTGCTCTGTAGCTGGCAGTGTACAGGTTATTTTATTATGATAAATGTGGGTCTGCACCCCCACTACACCCCCCACTAATTATATATACTAACTCCAAGATTGCACTACAGTGGAGAAAGGGAAGGTTTCCTTATACCTTTATTACTGATAAGTAAGTACTACATTCTGCTTCCTTTATGTTGGCCAACTGTGATCGTTTGATGAAATTATTTATGATCATATGGCCTTTCGATTAAAGGAAGTTTTGATGGTCTGTGTTTGATGAAAGGATGGTCATCGATCATGTCATTCAATCAGTAAACATAGACCAGATAAATGTTGAGTATAACCCAAGGTAATGTTGCACATTTGTTATAAGCTGTTAAGGCCATAGTGGTGCATATTTGTTATAAGCTGTTAAGGCCGATCACCCTTTTGGATGCATTTTCAGAGGTAGTGCTGCAGATTTAGGTTCCATCATCCCTATACCTCACATTATTTGTAAATAATCATGTTATTCATGTCCCATCTTTCAGTCACTTAAAATGGTAACATAAATGCAGGATTTAATGCTTGCCCCCTTTCTGCTACACCCACATAGCCTCATGGTATTTAATAATTAAAAGCTGTTATGTGACACGCGTACTAGCAAGCAGGGTATTCATGTGGTATATGGCTCTAGGTAAATAATATACAAAGGCTGATCATCTGTCAGATGTATGTATAACAAACAACATCAGAATGCTTGAAGGAGATTCTTCTCATGCATTTACATTATATATTCCTTATAAACTGATGGAATGAAACATATTCTTGTTCATGCTAACCTTATGAGACATATCAGTTATACAGTTGCAGCCTGTACAAATGAGCACCACTGGCAGACATTTCATCCTACAGAATAATTGCAAAGTAATTTTGCTTTCTTGTTAAGTACTGAGAAATACAAAACCTTTTCACATATGCTATAGCATATGTGAAAAGGTGCATATATCCCATGTGCCTCTGATACAAGAGGTTTGATAGGTCACTCAGTGGAAGTTCTAGCTTGGCTGGAGTTTTCATTTAGTTTTTACTGACTGTTTTTTCTGTGAGGCTTTCTCACTCTTTGTTTTAGTTTGTTAGTCAGGATATCTTGCAGTCACCCTAATGGTAATGGACATCAGCTTGGTATAACAGCCTTGTGTTTCTTATGCTTAGTAAAACAATCTGCTTGTGCTGTTTAAGTTGAGATATTTTGCAGTTACCCTAATGGTAATGGACATCAGCTGGGTATAACAGCCCTGTGTTTCTTATACTTAGTCAAGCACTCTGCGTGTGTTGTGCTGTTGAGGTCATAACAAGGCCAAAATATGCATATACGCAGCTACTGGGGTTTGACTTTATTGGCCTGAAATTGTCCATTGAAATGACTTAAAAAAAATAAGTCATGGGCATTCAGAATTGCCATATAGCTGACACACCTGATGTTCATAAGGGCTGTTTGCATATATATCCCATGTGGCTCTGATACAAAAGGTTTGAGAGGTCACTCAGTGGAAGTTCTAGCTTGGCTGGAGTTTTCATTTAGTTTTTACTGATATGCTACAGGATGTATATGGGGACTAGGTCCACTATTCTTGAAACCAATGACTAATATATGATACATGGATGTCCTTTAGGTTTCTAGAAAGTAGAGGGCTCTTGCAACCTTGGTCTTATCTGAAAGAGCTAAGGACTGTATTTCAGATGGTCCAAGGTCCTAGTGGCATATGACATATAAGTTGCTTGCCATGGCCCCAATAGCACTGTACTAGCCATGACATTTTTTTTCAGATACCATAATAGTTTCCCTTAATAAGGAATTGCCATGAAGTGCCAATGTTGGGCTGGATAAGAAGTACATTTTATTTATTTATTTATGCATTTATTTATTTATTTTACATTTGTTAACCAGGATAGTCCAACTGGATACATGTCCATTTTCAGTGGAGGCCAGGTGAGAAAAGCTCCAAAGAAACACATATGCAAGACATACAAACAATATATTTTACATGTTTCTAGTATATTCAATCAGACAATATAGATGAGCACATATTATTAATTCCTTCACAAAGACATATATAATGATCAATACATATACAAACAATAAAGTATGTTAAATATATATCTAGAGTCACATCATGCATCTGAATGTGGTATTGATAAGACTAAACAGTCCTATCAGGAGATTATGTGTTTAAGGCAAGAGTTATAGCAGGAGTGGAGTAGGACTGAAGTTAGTCTGGTGTAGAGCAGGGACATAACCATTTGTTGTTGAGATGGCTTTTGATAGATTTCTTAAATTTGGCTAGAGAAGATTCCAGAGTAATGGATGGAGGCAGGGAGTTCCACATTTTGGATATGTAAGATGAGTAGAGGGAGTCACTGGCATGGTTGTGTGGTCTAGTAACTGTTAATGGTAACTTATCTGTGGAGCAGAGTTGCCTAGGACAGGAATACTGCTGAATTAGGTTGCTTAAAGCTGGTGTTTTATTTGGGTGGGAGAAGAGCTTATAAGTAGTGATAAGTTGATTGTAGATTAATAAATTTGGCAGTTCAAGCCAGTCCATTTGTTTTAGGTTATGACAGTGATGGGTTCTAAAAGATGAGTTATTAGCAAATTTGGCTATTTGATTATAGCAGGTTGCCAGTTTGCTGGTTTCTGTTTTGGATAGATTTGTTAGGATTGGGGATGCATAAAGTAATGTTGTGAGCAAGTGAGTGTGAGCAATTGTGGTCCTAGCAGTATGGGTCAAGTAGGATTTGTGTTTGTAGAGACTACCTAGCTTTCTGTGAGTGTTTTTAATAGCTAGATTAATGTGAATATCGAACTTTAACTTGTTATCAATGGTGACGCCTAGTAGTTTTGTGTGAAATTCGGGTGTGATAAGTGTACCATTTTTAGAGTGAATATTGAAAGTGGCGGTAAGGCTAGTATTTTGTGAGGGGAGAAATAGCAGGATCTTGGTCTTTTTGGAGTTAAGAATGAGGCCATTGTCAGTAAGCCACTTTTCAACTGAGTGGAAATTATCCTGGGTTTTATTGTGTAGTTCTTGCACGGTTGAGGCATTGCATATTATAGTGGAATCATCTGCGTATTGTATAAGGCTAGCGCTATTTGCTGCTGAGTGGAGATTGTTTGTGAAAACTGAGAATAGCAAGGGACCCAGTATTGATCCCTGAGGTACCCCAAGAGTGACTGGTAAAAGTGGAGACAAGTTATTTTTCCACTGTACTGCTTGTTGCCTGTCCCTAAGATAATTGTCGAACCAGGAGATTGATTGGTTGTCTAATCCTAGGTTTGTGAGGTGGCAGATGGGTTTGTCATGGCTAACCATATCAAAGGCTTTTGATAGGTCTAAGAAAAGGGCAGAAGTAAGTTTACAATTGTTTCTGTTATGCTTTATGGTATCTGTGAATGCTAACAGTGCTGTGGTGGTACTATGACCTGGACGGAAACCATGTTGAGTTGGAGATATGATTTCCTGATTTATAAGGTGGGACATTAGCTGATGGTGGATACATTTTTCTAATATTTTAGCCAGTGGAGATAGAATTGCAATTGGTCAGTACTTGGATATGTCATAGGAAGTGCCACCTTTGTGAAGAGGTATGATATAGGCAGTTTTCCAAATCAGGGGCACTGTAGCTTCAGTGATTGATCTATTGATTAGTATAGAAACTGGTACAGCTATTTCTGCTGCTGCCAGTTTTAGAAATTCATTGGGGAGGGAATCTATTCCTAGTGTTGTGGGTTTCAGCCGGGATAGTAGTTTTCTTATGTAGGAGGTTGGGGTGGGTTGCAGTTTAAAAGTGGGCATGTAGTTAGTGGAGGTGGGGACACATGTTGTAGTGACAGTGAGATATTGCTGGGCTACAGCTTGTACGGTTTCAGTAAAGAATGTGTTGAATGATTCGGCTATGTTGTTTTTTGTTAAACCTGATGGGGGTGGGGTAATGGTTTTACCAGGGTGTAGTAACTTGTTTAATCCTGCCCAGAATTTTTATGCGTTATTCATGTGTTGGGTTTGATGGGTAATGAAGTAGTTTTTCTTGTCTTGGATAACTAGTTTTTTGGTTAGATTCCTAATCTGTTGGTAGGCTTGCTGTGTATTAGGGCTTGTCCCGGCTCTATTTCTTTCAGCTATTTTTTGCCTAGTTTCCCTAGTTAACCATGGAACTGGTTTTGACTTTACTTTAGTAGTTTTTGCAGGGGCATGTCTGTTTAATATATCTAAGAAGGTGGAGTTGAAGTGTTGAATAGCTTCGTTTAAGGGTAGGTAAAAAAGGTCAGACCAATTCTATAGCTTTAGTTCTTGTCTGAAGTGAGTGGGGTTAAAGTGTTTTTTTTTTTGTTTCTAATTGTTTGAAGTATAGGACTTTGGGGGTGGTGGGAGTTGTGTTTAAGTAAGAAAGTAGCTTGATGGTCACTCAATGAGTCTGGAAGGGTTCCGGCAAAGTAGGAGCAGGGTATTTTATTTAGTAAGATCCAGTCTAATAGGCTTTCTTTTTTACTGATTTTGACTATTCTGGTGGGCTGTTTGATTACTTGAGAGAAGGTATGAAGATTGATATGGTTATTGGGTAGTTGAGCAGAGCATGTGAGCCAGTCTATATTAAAGTCACCTAATACAATGTTCTCTTGAGGCATGGATTGAGATAACCATTGAAGGAATGTCTCCATGATAGGGATGTTATTGCCTGGTGGGATATATCCTGTTACTAAGTTGATGGCTTTTCTGTTACTTATTTTATGCTTTGCTAAGAGAATTTCTGCCTTTTCTAAAGGGGATGTGGTTACCTCGAGTTTAGTTATGGATAAACTATTTTTGTACAGCAGGGCAATACCTCCACCCTTTTTACCTAGTCTGTCTTGCCTAAGTATACTATATCCAGGTGGTAGGATCTCTGTGTCTTGGATAGATGGTTTTAGCCATGTTTCTGTTATACTGACTAGATCCGGGGAGTACTGAGAGATTAGAGTGTGTAGTTCATGCGTTTTGTTGTTTATGCTTCTAATAATTAGGTACATGCAACTGCCTTCTTTCTATGCACCATTTGCGGGATATATAACATATTACTTTTCAGTCCTGCAAATAAGAGCCTCAGAATCACCAGTGACCCTAAAGCCTGCATATCCTGGAGTCCATTAGTTTCCCCAACTGTGCAGTGAAATGATGGAAGAAGCATGAAGTAAAACAAAGGATTATGGATGTCATTTAGCAGGGGTTAGGAGATTTTGTGAAACCTGTTGGTTGGAAAGCACTGTGCTATGTCTTCTGTGGTGGACATTTTGTAAGTGATCTCTTATTAAGGCTGGCTCATACCACCATGTCTCTAGTGCAAAATCTGTGATCCTGGTTCTTCTATGAAGTAAAGCTCTTGTGTTGGATCTCTATCAATCCCATGTCCATTGGATGGGAAATTCAGCATCACCTGTTCTCTTCCTTGCTTCCATAGCTGGATCCTCAAACACCTGGCATCTAAATGAACCTGAGTTGTCGGAGCCGAAATCAAAGGCAATTTTTTATGTCAAAGAGTTAGCTATATTCTGTACTGCATTCACTTCTTTAGCTCCACTGCACATCTCATTGTTTGGAGAGCAATACTTTTTAACATGATAAGAGTGAAAGTTTTTATTATTATTATTACTGTCCAGGTATCTTGGTGCTGACAATTATCTTTTACTATCATTCATTAAAATGACACAACATTTTGTTCTGCTATATTGGACTGAGTTCCGTATTTCTATGCAATATTTTAGAGCTGAGCTCTGTAAACTGTATTTATTTTCAAAATATCTTTCTTGAATCCCAAAGAATGTCAAATTATTTTCTTTATAAAACAGAATTATTTTTTTTTGCCAGACTTGCACTGAATTGAATTTACTTTGTTGTTAGAACCCTATTTTGCTCTTACTTTACACCTTAGGGCACTGTCAACTCAGACCACAGTTCATCCCATTTTCTCTTTGTTAACTTTGCTGTCCTAGATACAGCTGTGGTACTGGTTTCACTGCCATGCCTTTACTGAGTGATAGGACATGCTGCAGCTCCATTGTAATCCTGAAATGGATTAAACCTGCAATTAGTGAGAATATATTAACTTCACAAAATGTTTTTCCAGGGGAGCAGTACCTAGTGAGGTTTTGGCTCTAACATACCATTCTCTAAATTTGCAAATAGTGAGATGAAGTTTAATTTATTTTGCAAGAAGAGTTTACCTTTCCCTTTTACTCAGGACTGGCCAGCATTGGAGTCAATATGTCAGGAGATAAGAATCATATCATTGAACACTGACAAAATGAGACAAATTAATAATTTGTTAACCACTTCTTCCTCATATCCTACATATTTACTTGTACCTGCACTATGGGGCAAGGAAGAATCCCAAACTACAGTACCTTCATTTTAAGAATCTGAAATGTATTCAGTTTCTCATTATCACAGAAATGGCCAAAGCTGAGCTACTCTTTCTCTATAAAATGGGCCCAGTAGTTAAAAGATAGACTAACATCAAACAAAAATTCACTAACTAGGGACATAATATGCCAAGCCGATGTAAAGCTGTATTTTTCTTGGCAAAGACTAGTTGATGTAGAACAGAGAGATGAGTATCTATAAACTAGATTCAATAGCCTCAGGTGAAGAGTTAAAAGACAGACTCAAGCTCTCAAGCTGTTCTCTTTCATTCAAGCCCAAGGTATTCAATGCACTGTGGGCTCATCTTAGTTTTATTATTATGCCTATTTGTGCTGTAATATTTTCCATTAAAGCATTTCAATTAAAATAATAGGTTTGTCATGTGGGTTCAGAGCTTTTATAAGAAAATCAGTGGCCTTTCACTTATGGAGAAATTTACATGTTCATTGACAAAACATAAAACTACATTGACAGACTAGTGCTAGTATGAATCACTTTTCAGATACAGACCAGAATGCATTAGAATTTGACTTATTTATGTCAATTTCTATTTGGAATGTATTATATAATGAACGTTCATCAGTATTTACATTTCTGAGTAATGAATGATGGCAAACTAGTACATCTTCATGGTAAATTGAACACATTCAGTAAGAACTAAGTTACCTCACAGTTGTCCAGATTGTTACAGAATGACACTAATTTTACCTGATATTGTGCCCCATCTCACATAAAATGTTTAATTTTATATTAAATCACTGAGGATTGCAGTCTTTCAATAATACCCATTTGATTTTCCTAATTCTTATTTTTCTGAAAGTGCATATTGAGGCAAAACTTGTTGTCCTATTAACATTGTGTAATGAATTAGAGTGATACAGCCGTGGTGGTACAGCGTTAGCATTGTTGCCTCACAGCAAGAGGTTCTCCTGTTCGATTCTCGACTGGATTGCCTTCTGTGTGGAGTCTGCATGTCCTCCCTGTGGTCGAGTGGACTCCAAAAGACATGCATGAATGGGCGTGCCTTCGCTGAAGGTTGGGCGTCAGGCTGGCAACTCGGCACCATAAAAATTGACTGCCAATCATTAGCGGACCGGAGTTCTGCTATGGCGACCCCTAACCAGGAAAAGCCAAAAAGACAAACAATGAATTAGAGTGAAATTTAAATGTCCATGATTTGGGGCTTTTGTCCACCCATCATTTTTGTCTTTGCTAAGATGTATTGAGTAAAGTGGATGAGATGTATAACATGAGCTTTTATTGTTCTGACATACAGGTGTGACTATCAAGCATATAAAAAGGATTCATATAGACTAACTGGTGATCATTTTCTATATAAATGGCAACAGTAATCATACAGCTGTCAAAAGCAGTTATTTTTGTAACTTCATATGTCACCAGCTCTCAGATAAGTACATAATGCATCAGCACAAGTGCACTAATGACAAATTCTTATTATTTATAAGAAAAGTGAAATATATATTAAAACATAGTATGTACTAGTATAAGAAACATGGTGTCAGCAAAACTGTGAGGAGTTGTACAAATAAAAACATCAGAAAACCAAGAAAGTACTGTAGACCTGTCCACATCTTGGAGGAATGTATCTGCAGTGCCTAAATAAAGTTTATGGTAGATAGCCAGCAGAATTCAGAGTTATGAAATAAATTAAGTTCCAGCATACAATGTAACCTAAAAAAAGGGAAAGCCACTTCATTTTTAAGTAATGGTATTTTATAATAACAATAATTCAAGTATGGATGTGATGATGCACAGTTTATTCACAGTTGATTTTGTTTGATTATTCAGGCTTCAACTTCAATATCAAATCACAACAGCCTTAGGAAAACTCTGCAGTACTGATACCCAAACATGAGTTATTGCTCAATAGAAAAAATGAAAATTGTGGGAAAGAAACATGCAGACAAGGGATGAGGTTTAAAGGGGGTTGGGAGTTGGTATAATGGTCAAGGTGTTTATCTCATGAACATAAGGAACAATGTTTGAGTTGTACCTTTGGGATGGGAAGTTTTGCTAGCTGTAAAATGGCCCGTAACAGCAGATAGCCTAGTACTAACCTGTGAACCTATAGGAAGGCAGGATTTGAATGAGCTATGTAATGTTTAACTGACAGTGACTGGATAGATTAAGTGATATATAATGTTTGCAACTAAAATTATGTCAGTATGGTTTGTTTTCATTTATATAAATGTATGATTGCCTATGTCATAACTGATAATTGAATAACCATGCTTCTGGTTTAGTAATAAAAAAGAATACCCTGATTTGTAGTGTTGCTAAATCTTTTTTTTTTTTTTTTTTGAAAGATGTTCTCACTTCATTTTTATATAGGGAGACTAAGAAATGGTCCAGTACAATAAATTATGGCATTAGTGTTGATTATTTTGATGTGTGTGTGTGTGTGTGTGTGTGTGTGTGTGTGTGTGTGTGTGAGAGAGACCAAGTCTAATAATGCAGTGCCACTAAGTAAATAGCATATTTTATTTTATTTTCATTTTCTGTTTGTTTACTTATAAGTGCACTGATCTAAGTGGGCCATTTTCAGATTCAACCCAGAAGAAAAAATAAACAATTCTAACCACAAAGAATATGGTGTTGAATGAGGAAGTATGCCCAAATGTTCAATTTCAAAGAAGGATTGCATGATCAAATTTTCTGTCTCATAGCAATACAACAAAATGATGTAACATGTGCCTAAAATGTACTATTTACACTGTATACAATTTGACAGTGAGATGTATGGAATATGTAGCAAAAGTAATGCTACCTTTTTATAATACATACAAGTGCACTTATTAGGCTTTTTGTATCTTTTAGCAAATGTATATATTGCAGTATTATACATTAAAGCATAACACAAGCTCCTCAGCGGACAAGTCTATGTCGTTACTTTTAATATGTTAGTGTAAGACAAGATGAGAATGTTTAATTGTAATCTTGTGTATAGTAGTAACACTGTAAATTAAATACTTCTCATTTATTTGTTTCATTTGTATAGCAGCAGGAAGCTGCAAGATGGCCAGAACAATTCTACTGAACAGCATTTGGTGTACCGGCCAACATACCACGATAAACTGAATGCTTCTGCATAAAGCAGTTAAAGAACTGTTTCCCAAATAAATGTTATTGTGTAGAGTAATGTTAATTTGTTCATTTGGAACTGTTCACTTTTTATTTGAACTAACAGTCACAGTGCAGAAGCAAATCAATTAGAATAATAGGCATAAAAACACTGCCATTTTAATTAAATTAAATTGGCATGCTAATGGTCACTGATCATTGGTCAAATGAACATTTTTGCTGGCTTTCTGTGTAGGAAATGTTTATCCCAAAGCCAAAAGTCATTTCTGGCAACAGTATGATGCACTGCATTAAGCATGGAATAGAAAAATAAAGCCTCAGCAAATATTTAATGAACAAAATATATGGATATATTTTATTAATTTTTCCTAGATTAAACTTTTCAGCACCATCTTTTAGCAAAAGTTGCCATTCATATAAAAGTTTCTCAAAGGACTAACAGTCATATATTATTATACAAATGTGGATATATACAGACAGAGAGATAGACATATATAAATATAGATACAGATGCATATTTTAATATTATACATACAGGTGGAGTTAAACTAAGAACTTCAATTGTCAATGTATTAATATGAAAAGTACATATATAGATTCTTTAAGTATTAATGTACTTATAGTGCTATTTGAAAAAAACAAACATTTTAAAGTTCACAGGTGTGCTAAGCTCTAAATTCATACCTAGCAGATCTATAATTTGCTTTAAAGCAGTAACTACTTTGTAATAAAGGATGGCACTGTTGCGATGAAAAACACATGGACCAAAAGATATTTTTGTATATTAATGTATGTGTTGCAGGCACAGGACAGGACAGTGTATATAGTGCTGAGTATTGTGGAATCCCATTTTGGGCAGTCTGTACAAGTTGTGTCAATGATCTCTAAGGGTACATGTACTGCCATTTATAAGAAACAGTAATAGGAAGTGTGTTTATTGAACAGGGGCACAAAGATGAAGTTTAAGGATGAACACTGGGAAGGAAGATGGATGAAACATTGTAATGTACCACACATGAAGAAATATAAAAGGAAGGCAGTTGCAGCAGGAATACTAATCACATCTCCCCACGGTACAGTGCAGACTGCACAGTGGCAAATGTATATGATGTGACTGTCACACAAGGTGACATAACAGTGGAGGATGTCTGTGTGATACAAACATCCAGAAATGAATAATGGATATGACATGTATCATGGATGTTAAATACAATTGGGGTTGGGTGCACATTATGAATTAGTGCAAACTGATTTGCCTGAGTATGCCTGTATTGTCAGCAGAGGCTTCCAACAAGAAGGACACAGATACAGGCTCATGGCACACAGCAAACTCATCACACACAATCATGGACATTATTAGAATAATACCACCAGTAATACCCATATCTCTGACACAACATATGTGTTTCTGAGTGAGCATAGATGGTTCTGCACCAACACACTTGTACAACTATTAGGACATGCTAGTAATCTAGTAGTGTAGTCAAGCACACTCCCCTGACACTAACATATGCAGGAGGTGTGAGGAGACACACTTGACATTATGATCACTACATGCTAGTTGATTGGTGTGCATAGCAGATATATATATCTATATATATATATATATATATATATATATATATATATATAGGGCACGATCCACACTGTCACAAATGTAAACCATGCCATCAATGTCATTAAACAGCTATGTATGTCATGAGTGCATCACTGAAACAGATATCACACATGCATGTGGTATTACACCTTGATGGGGTTCCGTGCCATCAGGCAGTAATGTTTATGCAATAAAACTAATAGATAGGTATGCACAAATAGATGTGTGACAGCTCACAGGGTGCACTGTACTCAGGTATTGGTGTGGTGAAGGCTGTGAACTATGATGGTATTATGGTCTGTCATGTGGTTGTCCTGCATATACTCAGTAGTTGTCTCACATACAAGGGAGTACTAACCATCATGGACACATGCTGGTGGACATTCCACATACCATATATCCCAGGGCACAGGCCACATAACAACTGGTCTGCTGATAGGGTGTGATGTCTACATGATCATTGGTTTGTGCATTTGTTTGCATAATGAAACAAATCTCCACATCTATTTTCTTTCATCTAATGTGTTGTTATGGCTGTGATGGCAATCTTTGATGTGCGTTAATACTGTCTGCATTATACCAATATCACAGTTGGAGTCAATGATTGTCCACAATCTGTAATCTCCAGACAGCTGTTGGGACACAGGAGCTGTATGTCATTCTTGACGTTTGGAATTTCATTCATGGACAGGAAAGGGCCATGCAGACAGCCCTGATGTACACACTTGATCAATGGGCACGAGATATAGATCACTGCACAGATTTCTACATGTTCTCATGCCACATATGTGATCCACTGTTCTATCCACTTGGTGATATAGGTGTTGATGGCCACATCTGCCATTGTGGAGTGAATACCTCAGCGTGGACTCCTATCAACTGCCTTGGCCTCTTCCAGTTCCACAGCATGATACTCTCACATAAGACTGATGTAACAGAATAGATGCAGCATCAAAACGTCAAACATATCTGTTGCACACAGCTGGGATATTACTAGTTTCCATTTAGAGAAGGTCCTTGATGGCATGTTGGACTACCTCACAGATCAGGAGAGTCAGGATGTGTCTATACATGCATGCATCTAGTGCTGTCCCTAACCCACTCAGATGGATGCATGGCAATGTACACCCTCCTATGGGAACATAGTCCATCTGCAGGGTGTGTTGAAGTGTGTATCAGACCGTGTCAGGTAGATGTATATTCTGAGTCATGCTATAGGTGATCTGTGATGTTGTCACAGTCCATTGATTCTGTGTGATAGGCCTGCATGAAGATAAGACAGTGCATACTGTCTATCTTGATCTGTCCTAGGGTTTGGATACAATCCTCCTACTCGGGTATCATTGACAAACTCTACCAGCTGGGGATTAACACTTACAGCACTAGATCTTTAACCAATGTCCTCACTGACAGACCACATATTGTGAAAGTTGATGAATCAACCTCTACCATTACAGCCATCACCACTGGTGTACCCCAAGGATCTGTGCTGGGACCTATATTGTTTGGAATGTATTTCTCAACAGTCCAGGCTACATAATATGACCTGTAGCTTACCAAGTTTGCTGATATATGCATATTGGTTGCAATCAGTGAGTCCACCAACAAAACGACTATAGTACAAGAGGGGCTAACTCACACAAATGATTGGTGCCAAAGCCAGACGGTCTACTAATAAATACAGAATGTGTCAGTCTACATAATATGACCTGTAGCTTACCAAGTTTGCTGATATATGCATATTGGTTGCAATCAGTGAGTCCACCAACAAAACGACTATAGTACAAGAGGGGCTAACTCACACAAATGATTGGTGCCAAAGCCAGACGGTCTACTAATAAATACAGAATGTGTCAGGATTTGTATCTTATGCAAAGTCGGAATTCCTGGTAAATACACCATTGCCAATACTCCCCCTATGCTGAAACCAGTGGAAGAAGATTGGGGAATGCACAGACAGCAATCTGAACTTCAACCAAGTGGCCACAATAGTATGTAAAGGCTATATACATCATGCACCTCAGAATTCAGGCCATTGAATCCAGATCTGAAGAGGATATAACATCACTGTACTCAAACCTCATCTGAACACTAATACAGTAAAATGCTTCCTTTTGCATGTACCTCACCAGACACCTGTAGAAGCTGGATAGAGCATGGGGGCTTCACACCAAGAAAATACAGGCCCTACAAACCATGCCATTATGTACATGAATATACTGAAAGCCCTATTCCTTAAATCTGTATTGGAAAGGATGAGGTGACTTGTGCCTGGACTACAAAACATCTCTGACCATACCCTGATGAGTATATTGTAGATAAGTAAATCAGCAAGGTCGGCTGAGAGGAAAGTCTGCTGAGAGGAAGATGGTAAAAGCAATGTCCCACATGCTGTTGTAAAATGCTCTGTCTATGGTCAAGCAAGTACACAAATACACACACCCAGTAAACTGCAGTGAGAATAGAACCCTTACCTATCTAAGTATATAACCTAAGCACATAGGCTACAATACACAGTACTTTACTTAAGGGCCAAGGCACATGTTTGACATTTATATGGCTGCAGGTCAACTTATAGTGGATGACATCAGTAATGTATGCTGGAGAGAAGACGTGGGGAGGCCTGCATGAAATGGATGTGTAGGCATGTGCAAGCATCGAAATCCTGTTAATCCATGGGATTGGAGTATAAATGCAGGATATGCACTTCTGCTCTTCTGGCTAGGCACACACACACACACAGCTGACTGCAGTGAGAACAGAACCCCTACCTATCTAATTACACAGACTACAGCACTCAGTGCTTTGCGCAAGTACCATGGCACAAGTCTGACATTTACTTGGCTGCAGGTCAACGTATAGTGGATGACATCAACAGTGCATGTTGGAGAGAAGAAATTGGGAGGACTGCATAAAATGGATGTGTAGGCATGTGCAAGCATCAAAATACTGTCAATCCATGGGATTGGAGCAGTAATTGCAGGATACACACATCTGCTCTTCTGGCTAGACACAGACACATGCCTAGTTGACTGCAGTCAGAAGAGAACCCCTACCTATCCAAGTACAGAAGCGACAAAACACATCACAGTATGTTATCCAAGCACCATGGCACAACTCTAACTATTTGAAGACTGCAGGTAAACTAATAGTAAATGACATCAGCAGGCCATGTGGAAGATAAAATGTTGGCAGACCTGCATGGGCTCACAGTTTCATATGTACAAAGGATGTTACTAGCCTAATGGATTTATGGTGTTTAGAAGCCTAGCTGTGTAAAAGCACAAGTACCCTTATTGAGCATAGTTGAATGGTCATTGTTAGCAGAGCAATTTTGTGAGCAGCACCAACTGGCCATGTCCATGAAGGACATAGATACCACCCCAAAAGTGACTTTACAGTTTCACTTGAAAAGGGTCATTAAGGAGCACTGATTCACATGTAGTGGGAGCCTATTACAGAGGAGTGTGAGTCATTGGGAGAGATATCTGTCTCCCCAGCATGTTCTATTTATGCCACAAGCTAGGTTGAGAACCCTAGGCCAAGTTATTCTTGCCCCATTTGATATGCAGATGTCCAACATTTCCAGTCGGGCAGAGTCAGAAACTCTGTAGGCAGGCATATGCCATCTCTCAGCAGCCTGCATGATACTGAGTACACTAACAGGTCTTTCAGTCTTTCCATGTATGTCATGCTTATAAGCCCTGGAATCTTGCAGGCACAACCGTGTGTTTTTTTTTCCAATTGGTGCAGGTGTTCGGTGAGGTACAGACAGAAGGGAGCATTGTATTCAATTAGTGGTCTAATAAGGGTAGACTAGATGAGAGGTATGACCACCTTGGTCTTGGATATGATGTCAATATGTAGTATATGTGAAATGCAGAATGTGTGTGTCACCACTATGGGCACATAGTGATAAAAGCATAGATTGCTATCAACATGTGTTCCCAAGTCTCACAATACTGTGCTTGAGCTAAGAGAAGTGCTATGTATATCATAATTAGCAGGACAATATCAGCTGTTGTATGCTTTAAGGTGCAGTCCATGAGTTTGGCACCAATTATTTGTGGGTGGCAGCTCCTTCTGTAATATTTTACCATCATTGTGGGGCTATACATTAGTGCATCTGGTTACCAGTCATCTGCAGACTTCATAAACCACAGGCCGACTACCATTTTCTGCACTTCAGGGAAATAGTTTGCAAACAGTTGAGGGTCCAGCACAGATCCTTGTGGTATTCTAATGATAATTGGCTACTGGTGGAGGTGCAGTCCCCGACTTTGAGAGTATGTGTTATTTCAGTGAGCCAGTTGCCTATCCCTGTACTACTGTATGGCTTAATTCCCACATGAGAGATCTTCACTATGACACATGAATGGGGATAGTGACAAAGGCCTTGGACAATTCAACATAGTGGTATGTCCTGCTATCTCATCCAGGTCTGTGCAGTCAGTATCCAAGACATCCACAATGTTCAATAAACAATATCTACCTTTGACAAAGACAAAATTGTCAAGTGTTTTGAAGGTCAGCTATGTCCTTGTGGATATTGTCCATGCTGATTCCTTTTATAGCCTTGCAGATACATGTTTTTAGGTATGTGGGTCAATAGTTGTAGTTCTGCCTGTTGCCAAATTGATGTGCATTGCATAGCAAACAACATTTGATATTATATTTATACTATGATTGATATATGTGTGTAAGAAGTACTGAGACACCAAGGTTGCAGTGCTTGGGGTCTGGCAACAGCTGGATGTATTGAAATATGTGGCATATAGATAGAGCCTTCAGCTTTTAATGTTTACACATGTAATTTTATGTCATACACAGGAAATGGACAATAAACAGCAGTAATACAGCATAATATAAACATATCCATACAGCAGCGAGCAGTGGGTTTGCACAATGGTTAGCAAAGGCTTATTCTTGTGAGATACAAATGTTTGCATGCAGGTAAGCAGTGCACAAACACAGGCTGCATTGCTAAAGCCTGACAGTTAGTACTATGCAATACATTTGATGCTTAACTGATTCTGTGGCAGTACACGCTAATGCATTGATATATTCCTTTTTTAGCTCAGATAGTACTGAGCTTGAATACAGGTGTATCTTATACTTTAAAATGCTTTTTATTACAGAATGATAATGCAATAACATGAATTGTTTATATGAGATGTGTTTCTGTGTGTTGGCATAGTGCAGTAGGGTTAAGCAACATTGTAAGGAGGTAACCACAGCATTTTGCCATCACTCACTGTTGATGTGTATTGGTGTGTGATGCACAGCTCCTCACAAACATGGAGCCCTAAAAGTGAAGGGATCCATTGTTTTTCTGCTACTTATGTGTGTTGTGTTTGATTTTATATTTTCCAGATTAAATGTGTTAAAATGGGGTACATAGGAAGGTGGTGAAATGAGGAGCAAGCAGGAGGAAGAACAAAGTCTGACAGCTAGTACTGAGTTTCTGGAATGCTCCTGCTACTTAAAAATGACTCTGTGGCAGCAAGTGTTAATGCAGTTAATGCAGTGATACATTTCTTTTAGAGGCAAGATGGCACTGGGTTTGAATGCAGCTGTATGTAATACTTCTCACTACATTCTCATTACAGTTGTTGCGCATTGGTGTGAGATATGCCCCATCATCCAATAATGCATTAAAGGAAATAAATGGGGAAGATAGGACACTGGTGAAATAGGGAGCAAGCGGGAGAAGAACAAAGGGAAAACAGGGCAGGAACATGCAGGAGGGGGGTGGGAAAGGACCATTGCTCTCCTTTTCTTTAACAGTGTAAAGTGAACATTTGTGAAAAATATTAACTGAATTTGGACTGTCACGTCCAGAGAAAGGGGTGACCACAGCACAATCATGTTGTGTAGCTAATTGGACTGAATCAAGAGTCAAGAAGACATGTGAGCATATTGCAGAGTTATGTATGGGACATTTTTTTTTTATTGTGGGGCAGGTGCCCTTTTTTTGAGAGAGAGGAATGTTGGGGCAGGGATATAGATATGTCTGGGTCAGTAAGTTGGTAGGTGAGGAAACAATTGCGGACAGACAAGACAAACAAGACAAGAGACAGGTATGGTGATGGACATAAAAGTTTGAGGTACACAGTGAGAGTAGGTATATCCAGAACCCTCAGTCATCAAGCTGTGTGACAGTGAGAATCGAGTCCTTACCCACTGGACTATCATCACTGTCACCTCACTCTGCTGCTGGTTGGAGTGGTTGACATCTCCTTCTCCTCCTAATACTACTATATAAAATGAAGAGGAGCAGCCTCTCCAGCTGGTGTAGACATATACCAACAGTGTGGTGCACAACTCTATGCACCCCCTGGCATCTTGGTGCAGGTGATAAAATCACCATCTCTGCTACTGCTCCTGGAGAGTACCTCAGATCTGGCCTCCTGGGCAGGGCTACCTGAAAAGACAGGCAGTTCAGGGGCAGCAAAGGTGATGCTGCCAGGTTGGATTCCAGACATGCTGAGCAATGGTGCTAGAGCCAGTGGAGGGGTGGAGGGCAGATCCTTTGGGGAAAACCTACCCCACTGTGCTGTGCAGCATTTAGTGATATGATACACAAGTCAGACATGGACACAGTTTGGCAAGATATAATAAAATACAAAAAAAAAAAAAATAAATATAATAAAAATAAAATAAAAAAAAGATAAGGGTTGAGGTAAGAGGAAAAAAAGAGATAAGATTAGTACCTTCATATGTAACATGTAATGCTTTAATACAATTATTTGATGATATTATTTTAACCTTTAGTTTTAATGCTATCACATCCTAACAGAGAACTTTTACTTTTAAGACTACCAGCTCCTAACAAATGCACACTATATCACAGGTTGCAGCAAGTACTCCTTGACATGTGTATATATTGCACATATATGTGTTCCAATTATACAGATTACAGTTTACAGCAGGGCATGTGTGCCACTGGTATAGAGATTTTACTTTAAACCTTTAAGTTACACATAATTGAAGATTTAACAGTATTGAATAGTTGGGAAGTGTGGTACTGGAACTCATAACCTCCAACTAAAATCTGATATTATATTCTTGGTTTGTGCTCTTTTGCTAAATACATACCTACCACTTGCTTCCCTCAACCTCACCAGTCTAGACCCATTGGTGCTTACATTGACCTCCCTGTCCATGGCAGCTGTGGGAAAAGCAGAACAGAACAGAATACCATTATGCATACTAGTCCTGCCTATATTCAGCTTTTAAATCATATAGGAGCTCTGTATAGTTGATACTTACACAGTTGTGGGATGTCCGCAGTCCTAAACTCTTGGATCCAAGATTAAAGGTATCTCTTTCCCTTTGACATGGGTCATTATAGTGCTGCCTACATTGCTCACCAGTGCCTGAGATACTGGTGAAACTGGTACAGCCCAGGCAAAATTATCCCAGACTTCCAACTTCTGCTGGGAGGCAAAAGAGTCCCCCTGCAGAAGCTTGGCACTGTGGTGTTTAACTAGGAGTCCAATGAAAATCTTGGACTCCTGGACACCCCATTTCTGTGCCCTAAATCTGGCACCTTCTACAGAAATGCCTGCTTTGTCTGCCGCAGATCAAGAGTAATGGAGAGTGATGGTTTCCTGCCAGTTCTAGTTATTGCTATTACTGGGAGTATGCACAATGTTTGAAAATGTTACACTCCACTTACCATCAAGCAAACACTGTGCTTGGCAGTGAGCATCTCCACCCACCACATTTGCATGATAGTAGGTGTAGTACTACAGTGGCAAGCAAAGCAATTTCAAAGTTATTGGATGTACAGGCAGATGTGTATGTGTGTTAGACAAATGTGAAGGCCATGACAGTCCAGATAGCAGAACTATACTTACAGGAATATACTACACAGTGTGCCCACAGCCATACATTTGAGAATAAATGTGAAAATACATAGACAAATAAATACATAACTGACACAATATTAGTGCCACTGCCCTCATACAGATAATTAATATCAGCTACACCATGTCAGGTGTTATAAGTGAGAGTGGCTATAATTGGAAGTGGAACAGCAGTAAAAGTGTATGGAATATGCTGCATTCAAACCCAGGACTATTTGCATGGCACCTGCATGGAACCTGTTGCCACAAGAAGGCTGTGAAGATGCTTGTCTATGTTGCAGTTCATTGCTATAAACTGCAATGTCACAACAGTAAAACAGAGTTTGTACACCCTGAACAACAACCCAAGACCATCTGTTCTCCAGCCCTGCACTTATCACCTGCTGCCACAGGACTAATTACATGACATTCCCTATTTTACTAATCATTCTTACAGGCTCGCTGTTAACCACAGTTCAAGTCACTTATCAGGTTTTGCACACTGCCCAACAGTATTAATTGAATGCATCTGGTTTCTATTTTCAGCTGTCTGGGTTCTGTCTGCTTCTTGGATCAGTTGTCTACTTTGCGCACTGTTGTGCTTCATGCAAACTAGATAAGCACAGCCACACCTGACATTCATTTTTCTCTGTTTCCCCTGTTTGTGATACAAGGCACATCATGCAAACACTGATCAAGAAAAAAAAGGAAAAAAAGAAAGAAAAGGGAGAATATTTGAAATGAGGAAAAGTAATCTATATACACACTAGAAAATGTTAGTACACATGAGATATTACTACATAGGTCTGGATATGAACTCTCACTCCAATGCACTTTCAGAATGCAGGATGGGTGGCTTATCTCTCTGCACCACACAAATGACTTTGCAGCAAGGAATGTAACTCAGTATGCACACAACCAACTGCAACAGCATCTACAGTGATATCAAACCATGCAAGCATTATATGTATATTTAGTAGTTTTGGATGTAGTGCACCTAGTGATCACAGAGCCTGCCATGGCTATTGCTTGCAAACATACAACTCTGTCTTACATTTCTATGTCTGTTGTCCATTCTCTATGTATCTGAGCAGTAATCTGAGACATGCAGTGTGTAAGTCATTCTATATCATTGGCCTTAAAATGTTTGCATATATTAAGTGGAAATAATATCATATACAGTTGGCAAAATTAAGGGCAGGTTTGATGCAAAGGAACGCAACCTGTGACTTGTGTGCTGCTTATTTACATTTTCAGCCTTACATCTAGCACTTTGTAGATGTGACCTGACACACCCACTGGAAATGAGGCAGTCTGCAGTGCTGTTGTATTTCTTTCTCCTAACCACTAATCAGTCACCATTGCAATCCATTGAAAACAAACATTGAATGAGTGGCTGCACTATGTTTACATCCTTACATGGATCTTTTTTTGGGATTCAGCAATTCTAATGAGTTTGCACCTCATTTGCATCTTCACCATGCTGACAGCCCTGAATCTACACCATAGAAAGGCAACCATGTAGCTAGTAAAAGTGATGGTGGGGCACTTGTTTATGTTGGAAAGACTGCCCATAATGCTATGTCTTCAGGATATATCTGTATAGAGAAGTACTGCACTTTAGAAGGTATGTTTCCATTTGGTCAGCTATATACTGCATATTCTGGAACATATTCAAGAAATATCTGAAGCACAGTCTTTTATACTTTTATCTGTATGCATTAGTTAAAAGTGTGCTGATGGCATGAACATGTTTGTCAAGCCATTTCAGAGGTATACATGACTGCCAATACATGAAAATGCAATGCTGTGTGAAAAATATGTACAAATATTTCAGGGACAGTTTCTCTGATAGAACGTTTAGCATTTCATAGAGGGTTTGTTAGTAAACTGTGTCTTTTTTCTGTTCTTTTTTGTGGAGGAAAGAATAGGTGAGTCCATACTTTTCAACCTCTTAGAGCAAAAAATCTGGACAAAATCTAAAATGATGGGGAGACAAATAGGGATAGATCTTAAATATTGCTCTTACAAACTTATGAAGTTGACAGAATAATAGGTTTTGCATTAGCATGGATTTTCTGAAGGATGTGGAGTCTTAAACTCAAATGATTGCCATTATTTAATGACTTCAATCCTCAGTTATTTGCCAGAAAGGTACAGCTTTTAGGAGGAACACACCAACAATATGAGGCAAAAATCTGGACATTCTGAAAAAATCTGTACAGTTGAGAGGTATGAGTGAGTCATTGTTATGGCACAAATATAGACTGTTCTTTTGTGGGGAGGAGGGACAAAGATGAGTTACTGTTATGGAACAAACAAGGTTATGTTGCTCTATTAGTGTGACACAAGGATATGCCACTCATTCCTATTATTACACAGTACACTCCAGGTTCAAGACTTATCTTGTAAATGCACTAGTTGACATGGTTTTGCCCAAGTAGACTCCATTCCATGGCTGTATTCCAAATGTTTTGGAATATGCAGGACAATCCAGCATGGAGCCTACATGGATGCTTTATAGCTTATTGAATAGCTCCACTGTGGTGTATTGGTTGATTAGCATGCAATTCAGCTGCTTATGCTGTAAATAGCATACCTCAGTGTTTACCTGGTTTGTGTAAGGGTGCACGTCTCTACACAGAGCTTACTGAATTTAAAACTTTCTGTGTCTGTGTGCTCATCATGCCGTGAAATGCACATGGTGAAAAATGACGATGTAGGCTTTATTGAATCCTCCAGTATATTTTTACTCTCTCTAAAGTATTTATTTGTATTATACATTTTTATACATGAGATTATTATATATATTTATAACTTTTGACAAATTAGAAAACCTTACCATCTATAACTAAATGAAAGTATATAGTTTCACTATAGGACAAACATCAATTAATCCAAAAAACAAAATTCCAAAAATACTTTTAGCTACATCTGCATTTCTACCTTTCTAACTTGTGAGTGTTATGTGTATATATGCAATCATATTGAAACATTCCCCATACCCAAGCAATTCTCCCCCTTCCTTTTATATACAGATATATCTGTTGACCACAGACTCCATTAAAATAAACTCATTCAAGTCCCACAGAATGCATTATTGATTTTGTTGTTATCTGTAGGAGTTTACACAAAGAAGCTCAAGAATTCAAACCAAAAAGTGCCAGACAGTATTTCTCCCCATTCTGTAGAATGTAAATTAATCTCACCCCACTCCTGGTTATGAGGAACAATGATCTTCATAACTTCCCAGTCAAGACTGCTCCTGCAAACATCTGTATGGTTAACATCAATGTTTTGATAACTATGGATGCTTGAATTACCCATCCTCTCTCTTTCCCTCTCTCTCTCTCTCCTTGAGGAAGAGTAGCATATGACATTAAACTAAAAAGCCATAAACAAGAGTTATATACCACATTTTTAATAACTGTCCACATACATGGCAAAATTGCCATGAGATATCCAGAAACAGCATAACAGAGGAACTGTCATGATTCATTGTGCGTGAAGAAGCTGGTGTAGTAATGATTATTGGTAAAGTTTTAAAGAAAACTTTAGTTAGTCAACAAAAAAAAAGGAAACTCTCATCTTAAGCTTATTTCTGCCTTACATATCTCTCTTCCTGTTATTATTCTTATCTTCAGAGGGCAGAATGTTTGCCTCTTTGTGTGCCTTTACTCCTTCATCAAGGGCATGACCACTTTTAATGTTTGTGCCCTGTCTTCTTACGTTTTCTAATCAGAATACATTTCTTTGTTACCTGTACACATGGACACTGGCAGCTACAACCAGCACATCTAGTCAAGATTTTGATCAACACCTTTTATGCATAGCCTGATTATATAAAATGTCATTTGCCATCATTTCAGGTAGGACATATTCTGCACAAGGAATTGCAAGTTTGTCATATCTTCTTTTTGCTCATAAGTTACTGTATTTATTTATTTATCCTTTGTTGAAAACATACAGATAGGAACTCAGTTTAATAACTCATACAAAAAGTGACACACTGAGTACAGCAGCCCCCTGCATGGTCAGCAGATATTCTAACTGGTGCGGGAAACTGGTGCGGGAATAGCGTCAAAGGCCATTGGCCTTCTAGCTCATAAAGCTCACTAACATTGCTTCTAATTAAAGCTGTTTATACCTCTCACAGATTATATTTACACCACTGTTCTCCAAGACAGACATTGATGATTTAGCAACATTTCTTTAGAATCCAATGTTCAAAATCTGCAGACCAGTTCCCACCATGCTGGATGTGACAACATCCATTTCCCTTCAAAAATTTCTTTTACTCATCTTACATTCATATTATTTAAACACAAGAGAATATATTCTAGTATTTCTAAGATGGTAAATCCCTATTTTTCACAAGGGGTTTCACAAGGGTAACATGCATGTGATTAACTTAGGCAAGACTTTGATCCATATGCACGCTAGCAGCAGTTATCAAATCACATTCCAATACTCATGTTCTCCAGTGAGGGCTAGAACAAACAAATACTTGATGCATTACTTCTGGGCTTATCCTGGATACCAAGAATGCAGCATAGTTTCATTTAGTAAATCTTCTATTACTTCCACTTACCATACAGATATGTTCCACTTAAATCTAAGTCATGAAGGACTTGGCAATGGTTGCTGACAGCAGATAACTGTGGTGGTTAAAAAATCATTCTGTCTTTTACAGCTTATCCATTGTGGCACCTCCTCAAGCACAGAAGAAGTTAAGGTCTCACTTTATTCCTCTCTTATCAGACCTGTCATTGATCACAGTATTCCCTTTCGCATGTACCTCAAAAGGCACCTAAACCAAAATGAAAGACCCCCCATGTTTCTATACCAAAAGGATCTCACTTTTCCATAATCTTAGCTGCTTTTGCAGATTAAAAGTGCTTCCATTATGACTGATTTCGCATAGACTGCTGAAGGGAGATCCCTGCCTAGCCTTCTGTGCCATGACTGGACCAGCACTCTTTGAGCAGCTTCACTGAAGCAGGAGCAATGGTAAAGTAAATACCTGGATGAGACACCTAAAACTGTATTATCTCATTGATGTCATCAACTAATATTGCATGTACCTAACCCAATGTGTACCTTGTTCATGGAATAAGCTGCCCTTACATAACAAACAGAGTACTTTCCTACCATATTTTACACCAGTCTGGATAACGGCATGAGTAATCACAAATTTTCACCTAGGATATTTGGGGAAGTATACTTAATGGGGGTTAGTACTGAATGATGCAGCTTTGCTTCTTAGTGGCCTCCTTGGCAGTAAGCTTGGCAAAAATCCATGAACCTATGGACCCAGATTATATGCCAGCCATTGAAAATAAAACAGGTAAAGAGAAGAACATGAGCCTGCCAGATGAAATAACTACCATTTTCTTTTTAGTCTATACAGTGTATTACACTCACATGTAGAACTCATGCATGGTGCACTACATCTCTTCAGCAGTTGACTGCTTCATTTCCTGACCTATCTCTATTATCTGCCACCATGGTTTCCCTTTTATTTCACCCTGTCTTTCTACTTGGTATGATTTTTACTCTTGTAATATTCCAATTCCTGTTTCAATCGCTTTTTTTTTCCATTTTCCCTTCCGTCATTTCCTCATTCTAGTCATTTGTTGCCATCTTCTCCACAAGCCCAGGAACCTACTGTGTAGTTCATTCTCCTGTATTGTTTTTGAGCCCATACATTTTCAAGTAATGATGTTTTTTCATTAACTCAGCAATATGAAAATCTTTATTTCTCTTTCTTTCAAGATGCTGTCCTCTTTCTATCCTACTTCTCTCCCAGATTTCTTAATTTGTCTTACCTTTCTTTATCTCCAATCATTTTATTCACCATATTTTTCTGAGGTTCCCTTCACCCCACTTCATGCCCTCCAGTTCTTTTAGTATCACTTCATATACATCTTTAATCTTCTCCACGTTTCCTTCTCCCTTACTTCCTTTTGCTTAACATGCTTGTCTTCTGTTTCTATCCAGTGAATGATGTTAAATGTCAGTTCAGTATACAGAATCCCTCGGACCCCATTTTTCTATTCATTCTCATTTTTTGTCAGTCTTTTTCCCTTGCTTTTATCTATCTATCTATTTTTTTAAGACATTTGTAGTGGTTTCCTGTCAATGTGGCCTATACGTGTGTTGTAGAGGTGGAGGATTATCAGTAGTATTATCATCTTTTCTGAATTAATTCTTCCCAAAATGTATAGGTCATTTGTTCCCCTCTCTTCAGAATATTCTTTACCTTTCTACCAGCTTCTTCTAGGGTTTTCTCTATTGTCTGTCTCACCATATTCCCAACATAGAGCTTGACGTACTTTGGATACATCGCATCCTTTATCTCATCTATTACCCAAATTCTTATTCTATTTTCCTAATCTCACTACTGTCTTTTTGTTGTTGCACCTGAGTCCCTACATTTTCTTAAACATTTTGAATGTTTCTTTTATTGTTACCATTATTGCAGGCCCTGGCCTCTGACGTTAACACTCACAATCATTTGTATAAAACACAAAGTAACATTTTATCCTCTCCTTTCTTTCAGGTATTCCTAAATTATGTCTGACTTCCACTGCCAGCTTCTCAGTTACAAGCATGAACAGGCCTAGGGATAACTGACACACCTGTCTGGCATCCTTCTCTATCTTTCTATTCTCAGATAATCCTACAATTGTAGCTATTTCAGTTTCTGGGTCTTGGTATATGGCCAATATTGAATGTATGAACTTTTCGCCTTCTGCAAGTCGAAGGGCACAATCTCCACATTCCCCCTTCCTGCTTCTGTTCCTCCTTATGTATAAATTTTGGAAGTACAATCCAGTTTTAGTCTGCCTTTCTTCCCTTCATAAAGCTATTTTGCCTTGCTTGTATTATTTTTGGCAATCCAGTCTTCCTGTGAATACCTTTGCCAAAATCTTGATGTTTACATTAATTAAACAGATGGCTACCCTGGTCCTTTTATAGTTTTAGATATTTTTGCCATGTCCTGTGTGACACTGCCAGACCAACTATCTGGAATTTTGTAAATAATCATATGTCATTTGTGAATAATATATAATTCATATGCTTGTCCTACAAATGTAAGAGAACTTTATGTTATGTACTGAGCTTCAAGAATGTAACCACAGTGTACCCTACTGAAAAAGAGCAGAAATGTATATAAACCATATACCTGTGCAAATGTAAGTTTTAATAGTAGAAGCTGGGACATACAGAGTTAACTTGCAAAGCTTCAAGAAAATAAGTTGAAAAGCAAAGTGTTTTACAATTGTGTTATCTCAGTTTTAGTGCAGCAAGTGGACACAATGTCTAGAGCTAGAGGTTTTCCTATTGTTGTGAAACATAAATAATTATTAGGTTTCAAATGTAAAAGTCTTTTTATTGTTCTATGACTTCCTAGCAGCTGCATTTTTGACAAAGAGGTGTTAAATTCTAAGTATCTTTTTAGCCTGGGAACTGACAAGTGTCAAATAATGGTGTAATCTAGGCTAACCCAGTAGTAATATGTGATATTATTTTAAGAACTATCTCAGAGAGAAAGACTGGGCTTTTATATCTTGTCTTGGACTTAGAAACATCCATCATCTGCATTTGCCTTGCTCTGTAAGTAATTTATTTAGGGCATAGTATCCTTTAGATCTAGATAGAAATATAGTAAAGATTAGTTTAGCTGTTTTCTGTATTTATTTGAGACTGTCCTGCAATGTTGTTGTAAAATATTTCCTGCCATTCTGAACTCTGAAGTGACTGTGTTTGTTATTGACTATGGTTTTGTTCTTTTTCATTTATTATTAAATATATTTAAACCTTTTAATTGTGGCTGGTTTGTTTAGAGATATTTACTTGCATATGTATTTGGTGACACTGTATAGGCTACTCCAATAACCTTGCTCTTGGTCACACTTACCATTTGGATAATAGTAACATTACACAGTAGGATTGGGCACCATTTGTAATGTCCTTAAAGTAGCTGATAAGTAGTGGTTTGTGGCAGTAATAAGTACCTTATAGTCTGGGAAGAAGGAGGCATAGCTAGTAAATATGTACCAGCCCTCCCCAAGAGTTTCTGTGTGTATATAAATCAAACTCAAAGTGTGTGTGTGTGTGTGTGTGTGTGTGTGTGTGTGTGTGTGTGTGTGTGTGTGTGTGTGTGTGTGTGTGTGTGTGTGTGTATGTGTGTGTGTATCAGATACCTGGGCAGGGGCACGAAGCAGTGTTTGGACAGAGAGGGTGCTGGAAGTTTCGGCTTAACCACTCAGCTGAGATCTTAACCCTGGCTAAAATTATGGAGAAGTGCATCCATAAACAACTTCTGCACTATCTCATTCATAACAATCTGTTTGCTAGCACTCAACATGGCTTCAGACCACACCACAGTACCACCTCTGCCCTCCTTTCTTTTATGATTGTAATTAACCAGAACAGAAATAACAATATGCTATCTTCAGCCCTCTTTCTTGACCTCTCGAATGCCTTTGATATGATTAACCACCAACTACTTCTCCATACCCTGTCATCCATATCTCTGGATAGCAATGCTATTCAATGGTTCCAGTCCTATCTGAGTTGTAGACAACAGGCAGTCCTATGGCAGGACAAATTATCCACTCTACTTCCAATCTCTCTCTTGGAGATCCACAGGGCTCTATTCTTGGACCCCTTCTATTCTCTAACTTTATCAACAACCTTCATACTGCCATCCTAGATGCAACTTGTATTCAATATGCTGATGAATCTACTCTGATCTGCTCTGCTTCGTCACCATCAGACCTTCTGTCCTTATCCCATAAAACATTCAACATAGTAGAAAACTGGCTCTATAGTCACTGTCTTATTTTGAACCCTAATAAAACTAAGCTGCTACTTTTCACCCCCACTTGTATGTCCACTCCATTCACCTTTACAATAACATCCAACAATGGTACCATTATCTCTCCAGATACTCATACAAAACTCCTAAGGGTAATAGTTGATAACAACCTCAAATTCGATATGCATGTCAAGCATACTATCAAAACAATTAATAAAAAACTTGGTTCTCTATACAGAAATAAACCTTTCCTTACTCCATTAGCTAGGACTGATTTTGCCCGCACACACACCTACTCTCTACCCTCTTGTATGCCTCACCTATGCTAACCAACATGAATAGATCAGTACTTGGTAAACTCTCAAACTGTTACAACCATATCGCCAGATTTGCCACAGGTTCTAAATATCAGACACATCACTGCCAAAACCTCAAACTACTACGGTGGCTTGAACTTCCCAGTTTACTTTAATACAGTTAACTCATAGTAATGGATAAGATCCTCAGCCACCCTGAAAACACTCTTGGTCTTAAAAACCTCATCAGCACCTATTGCAACACTAGGCCATTTTGTTCTTCTAACAAATTGATTGTTTAAACATACAAATCTAATAACTCAGCTGGTGACTTCCTGTTTTCTAGCTTTGTTGGCAAAATATGGAACTCACTTCCAGCTGACCTCACTCTACTAACCTCGCTATCACAATTCAAAAAAATCCTCAAACAGCACCTTATGACACACTGGCTATGTCCATGTACCAACCCTGACTAACTCCCAAACTTTTCAGTTAAGAATTTATCTGCCATCTCTCTAGGAGAAATATGTGCAACACTTGACTCCTTACCCCTCTATGCTTTCAAACCTTACCCCTCCCTACTTCTCTTCCTTATCTTTTTATATCTTAGCATATTTCCTTTACTTATATCCTACCATTCATTTATTGCTATGTCAAGGTTAGTTAGGCATATCCTACTCTAATTTACTCTTACTATGCTATCCCTATTTAACTAAGCTCTAGCACATGCTATTCCACTAGGACATCCCTACGCCTGAATACTTAATTTCATTCCTTCCTTCTTTCTTTCCCTCCTTATCTTAAAAAAAGTACTGTACCAACTTTAACTTTCCCTAATTCCCTTTTACTATGTCACCCTATTAACTCCTATTTGTCTTGTTATTTATGTATTCTCTGTTATGCATTGTATACTAAGTTATGCCTACCCTGTTTATTGTCTCTATGATTGGAGCTTTTCTTCCATTATTTGTATGCTACCTATTATACATTCTATATCAAGTTATACTGTACACTGTTAATTACATGTATGATGGAGCTTTTCTCCACTGGTCTCCACTGAAAATGGACATGTATCTAGTTGGATTATCTTGGTCAACAAATGTAAACTAAATAAATAAATAGCTGTGCCAGTGAGGAGTCTTATTGGGGATCTGGAGAAAGACACAGAAACTAGCCCCAGACGGGCTGTGATCTCTGGGTGCTCTTAAGAGAAATTGTACTTTCCATCACTGGTGCTAGTGGTGAGGATTGAGGCTCCTTGATTACTGGGCCAGTACAGGGGTGTCACATCCTCTATTATCTGGTATGCCTCCTCATCTAGGACATTCCACATTTCCTACATTCCCTGTTCATAGAATTCTAGAATACATCTGGCCTGATAGATGTTCATCATAGTCATCACTACTGCAGTAGCTTTTGCTATATGGGTTACATCCTGTCAAGAATATAACAGCTTTACTGCCACTAAAGGATATGCTCCTCTGAGTTTTTTGAGGATCGACAGTTGACTTGTGCTTTCCTTTGCTTGGCAGATAAGTTCTTTTGGGAAGAAAAATGTCCATTTTCTTAAATTTGTTGATGTTTTATTACTTTCCTCTTCAGGAAAGTTATTTTAAAGATGGGGTATTTTGTTTTAACAGATTGTCTTTTGGTGTCTATATCACGTTATTGAAAGTTTATTTAATCAAATCAATAAAGGTCGAAATTTATTGATCGATTAAGTAAAACATTGAATAACATAAAAAAAAACAAATTAAAAAAACTAAATGGCATAGGCAGGGGGGCAAGCCCCCCTACACCCCCCACACCCCCATACTTAACTATACCAACTCTGAGACCACACTTCATTAAGGTAAATGGAAGTCTCCCCTTACAGAGATTTCCATTTACTTGCACGATGTTCTTCACTTTCGATATTGTTGTGCCGACAATATCAGACTCAATATTGTCAGCTTACGACAACATGAAGTAGACCCATCTTTTGATGCCCCCTTAAATAGAGCACTCAGTTTTTTTTCCTGTCAGTTTAAAGGTAGTGTAAAGTAACTTTTTTGTGTGGATAACTTGTTTATGTCTGTTATGTGTGGTTGACATATTGTTTTAAAGTGCTTTAATGTTTTTTTTTTTTTAATTTAAAAAAAAGTAACTTTGGTGGACTGGTATTGTTTACTGACAATTGCTGCTTGTCATCCATGGGAAAGAGGCACCATTTTCAGCTTGACCATGGATAAGACTACCAGTCCCACAGTTGGTCCTCTTTTCAGCCACAAAAAATTAAAAAATAAGCAAACAGCCATTGCTACCACAGCAGTCTAGCAAATTGTCTCAACCACAGATGGTTGAATCTGCTTTGGCCATTTGTCGTGCCTCAAACCACTCATCTTTTACTTTGGATCCATATAAAGTAGTACCCACAACCACCATGGATTGGAGGTTAGCCACACCATCTGTGGTTTTTGGAGTCTTTTCAGTGGGCAAGGGAGAGACACTCTTGTTAGCCCTGGGAGAGGGAATAAGGAAGGTTTTCCTGTTTTGTCAGAATGCGCCCATCGCTAAGGAAGCTGCTGCTGCCACTAATAACAATGTTGGCCCTATTTTTCCTGTCAAAAACAAACAGAAACCCAAGCATGTATTAACTCCTCCTGAAATTTTCTTTGGCTAGGAGTAGTTCATTGGGTCTGGTTCAGGCTTTCTTGTGGGCTTTTGATTCTTCTTGTAAAGTAGTTTCTAGTAAAAGAAAGAAGGGATACATCTTTTCCTGAAGAGAATCAAAATTCTGAATCTGAGCAAGTAGAGACACAAACAGATAAAGGGGTTTTCCTCAGATTTCTGAATCAGACTCAAAGAAAACTCAGTTTCTGATTCTCCCTATGGGGTTTCGCTTTCTCTGAGCCTATTGCTAAAACGTGCCAATGTTTTCAGTGAGAGAACACTGACATTTCTGTCTTTCAGAAAATACTATGAGTTGTTACAGAAGCAGTAACATAGCTAGGGTGTGGTGAGAGAGACAAGTGCTCTGGGTACAAGGTGCTGGGTGTGCAATCAGTTGATTCTGACCTCTCTTTAATGCATCCCCGGCTTTTATAAGCCTGCAATGTATTTGCAGTCAAACCTGATCTCTGTAGTGCTCCATGTGTGGTCTAAACTGCAGCAACTGCTTTGCTACATTGTAGCAAGCAGTTTGCTCTTTTTTTCAACTAAAAAGGAAGAGCTGTAGTGCTCCATGCAGGTGGGTATAAACTGTAGCAACTGTTTGTTACAGCTTAAAAAGATTTTTTTTTTAATTAAAACATGAGCCATAGTGCTCTGTACAGGGAGGGTATAAACTGTAGCAACAGTTTGCTACATTTAAAGCAAACAGTTTGATACAGTTTAAAATAAGACAGTATTTATTTATTTATTTTTAATAAAATAAATTGAAGGAGGGTTAGGGACAGGGCACAAAAACAGGACATAAATGATTGGAGCAGGAGAGGGGCATGTCCTGCATCTGGCCACCTGACTGGTGTCCCAGTAGAAGGGCGTCTCTTTTTTGTTTTCATTGTTTGCACATGTTGGAAGAACTTAGGGGTATAGATCCAGCTGTAATAAGCCAAATATTGCCTTTTTTTTTCTTTTTTCTTTTTTATTGTTTTGCTCCTTGCTTGAAGAGCTGAGAAGGTGAGGTGCTGTTTCATAGCACTGGCCCAGGGTACTGGTTGAACCAGATATGCTTCTGCACAGAAGGAATTCCCAGAACACATTCCTCTGTTCTGTCTGCTTACATGGTTGTGTGTGTCACTGCCTGCAATTTTCCTGATAGTCTGCCAGTTTCCCCTAAAAACGCATATACAATGTATGAAGTTCCTCAGACTTTTACATTTTTATACACTATTCCCAAATCTGACCCAGCAACTATATATTTGGTTGATACTGCTGCTGCTAAACACTTAGCTAATTCTAATCCTACTCTTTATGATAAGGATGGAAAATTATTGATAGGTGTGGGGAGAAAGTTCATACTTCTGAAGCTCTGATTTTCAGAATTTTGAATTGTCAGACTCATATGTTAAAGTTTGTTCTGGCAAATTGTGAAAGTATGAGGAATGCTTTATTTGCAGTTTCTTCTTGTGAGGAAAAATCTACTTTAAATAAACTTAGTTTCTCCTATTGCACAGGTCACAACTCATTGTTTACATAGTGTGTGTATGGGTTTACTATCAAAATGTTGAAATTCATTTAGTCTAATGTTCATATGATTGACCCATATGGTCGACACATGAATATTAGGTAGTTCATTTGGTCGACAGGAAGTGCATGCAAATTACCTGTCAATATTATGTTGCAAACAGGGCAAGGATTTTCCCTTGTCTGCACTGTTGTGCAATCTCGGATTTGTAATATATAAGTTGCAGGGGGTTTCGGGGGGGTGCAGCCCCCCCTGCAAAAATACTAGTGTTAGTTTGCAGGTGTTTTTCGCCCATTTAAATGTAGACTTTTTTATGCATTTTGAACATTTGGCATAATGACTTTCAACATTATGAACGTCGACCATGTGAATTTCAACATTTTGATAGTAAACCATGTGTATGACTGTTGATACTAGGACTATGACCACTGATACTGTTTTTAGGGGGGTTGCATGGCTGCATTCTCAGAACCTCGCAGATGATGTTGAAAATGAGATTTTAAATTTTCCCTGCATCAATAAATGCTTGTCTTTAGTGATATCTATGGTAGAAGCAGCTCCTATATATATATATATATATAAATATATATATATATATATATATATATATATATATATATATATATATAGATATATATATATATATATATATATATGTTAAGTTGAGGGAGAGTCTCCTGTAGTATTATTAGCTTTGGTTACCTTTAACAGTGATTTATTAGTGGAATGTAAGACACTGCTATTGAAATAAGTTTCAAGTATGTTTTGGAGAACTGTTTTTTTTTTCAGGCTTGTAAAGTAGTTTGTGAGCAGTTGATAGCTAATTATAGGATAGGAGATGTGGTAGCTCTAACCAGCAGAGTTATTTCAGAGCTAGACAGTGGTGAGATCTGTATGTATAGTCTGTGGCAAATGTTGCTATTTTATTATAACAAGCTTCGGGTTTTTCTAGATCTGTGTTCTTTAAGTTGATGAGTATGGGTGAAACATAAAAAAGTGTAGAGAGAAGGTATGTTCTTGCAATGGCTATCTTTGTGCTATTGGTTAGAAATTGTTTATTTCTATATCTTCTTCTTCTCTAGGATTTTTCCAGGTTATGGGGTTGCCACAGCAGATCACCTGACTGCTAATGATTGGGAGTGGAGTTTTATGGTGTTGAGTTGCCAGCACCAGTGCCCAACCTGCCATGGAGGGGACACACATGCACGCGCTCATGCCTAGGGCCAATTTAGAGTATCCAATCCACCTACAGCATGTCTTTGGGATGTGGGAGGAAACCAGAGCATCCAGAAGAAACCCACGCGACCACAGGGAGAACATGCAGACTCCACACAGAAGGCAACCTGAGAACCTCTTGCTGTGAGGTGGCAATGCTAACCACCGCACCACCATGGCCACTCTTGTTTATTTCTATATAGGGTATCAAATTTTTTATGTTCATTCTTTACTCTCTGAGATACATGTATGTTGATTTTCATGTTATTGTCAATAATGATGCCTAGGAGTTTTGTTGTGTAATAGTTCTATTACCTGTAGCTGTGATGAAAAAAGAGGGAGGGGGATCATTGGCTCTAGTGGAATGGAAGAAATAAGGTTGGTTTTACTAAGGTTAAGAATAAGCTGTGAATTAAAAAGCCAGATTCTATGGCAGAGAAGGACTTTTGAGTTATGTCTTAAAGTTGTATGGTAGAAGCGGCACATATGATTATAGAATCATCTGCAAGCTGGGCGAAACATAGTGTATAAGTAACAGTGTTAAGATTGTTAATAAAGATAAAGAGAAGGGGACCATGAAATAGAATCCTAAGGGATCCCCAATGTGACTGGAAGTTGGGGACAGAAGTCTTGTTGCCATTTTACTGCTTGCTGGTGACCTGTTTAATAGTTTTGGAACCATGTCAGTTTAGAAATGCTAAGATTTAGATTAGAGAGTACAGATAGTAGTTTGTAGAGAGATATGGTGTCAAAAGCTTTAGACAGATCAAGAAAGATGGTTGAAACTATTTTACCTTCATTCCTATATTGGTTGATAGTATTAGTGAAGCTCAAGAGGGCAGTTGTAGTAATGTGGTTAGGTTGAAAACCATGTTATTATTTGGCTAGAAGGTTATTAGATGAGCGGTAGTTCAGAAGTTGAGTGTATGCACTTTTCTAGAATTTTGGACAGTGGAGATAGAATGGCAATAGGTCTATAATTTGAGAGCTCTTTTGAGTTGCCACAGTTGTGTCGGGGGATTATGCATGAGATTTTCCAGATAAGTGGGGCTTTGTGATCGGTGGTAGCATGGTTATTGAGAATTGAGACAGGGTATGAAATAGCATCAGCTAATAGTTTTAGATATTCTGCTGGTAAGTTATCAGCTGCTATTGTTGTTGGTTTAAGATTTCTAAGTAGCTTTTTTATGCTATCTGTTGGGATGGGCTGAAGGACAGAAAGAGAAGGAATTGTTGTTCTTGTTTGATTTTTAAGGTACTGTTGGTGGAGAGGAGTAATTATTTTTGTATGCTTTCATCGAAGCACTTCTTAAATTGTTCTGCAGTGGAACCTAGATTATTTAAGGAAGAAGTGGGTGGGGTTGAATCTTGAGCAGGTTGTAGGATCCTTTTAATTGCTGACCAGAATTTTTGTGAGTTATTTTAATGTTTCATTTGGATGTCAGTGCAATAGTTTATTTTGTCTTATTTAATTTGTTTTTTTTTTTTTGGCTTTGTTTCTGAATTCTTGATATGCTAGATGATTTAGTTGAGATTTATTTGCATACCATGGTTTCCAGGCCTTATCTTAGTTTGAGTAGAGTTCTACTGTCCTTAGTTAAGCATGGAGCGAAGTCTGACTTTGTTTGTATTGTCCTAGATGGTGCTAATTTGTTAAGTATACTGATGAAAGTGGAAATGAAATGTTCAACAGCAGCATCTATGAGAAAATCCTTTAGAGAGTCCAGTTACAGTGTTTCAAGATAAATATAAAGCTTTGGGATTTGAAGTTTTTCTTACTTTGGATGTGGTGAGAAATGGTGTGTTTAAAAGGGTTAGTACATTGTCTAAGTAAGAAGGTTGGTAAGTGATCACTGAGGCTGTCAGGTAGACAACCAGACGGTTGACAGTGGGATAGTTTGTTAGAGTCCAGTTAAGATAGACTGCTTGCTTGATGTTTTGTCTGTTCTGGTGGGCTTTGAATTATTTGGGTAAAGCAATGAAGGTTAATATGGTTATTGAGATTCTATGAATTACAGGTGAATCAGTCTGTATTAAAATCACCCATAAGAATTGTTTTGTGAGGCAATTTTTTTGCAGTCCAGTGGAGGATGTGTCTTATAGTGGCAAGATTATTTCTAGTTGGAATATAAGTTTCTACTATGATTAAATGTTTGTTGAAATTGATTTTCAATTTGGTGAATAGTATCTCAGTGTTGTTAAAATGTGGGGTATTTTGATTTAGAGGTTGCAGTATGAGGTTATTTTTGTATACTGTGGTCATCTCTGTACATATTTTTACAAAGCACTATAAGCTTGATTGCTTGTCTAAGGTCTACATCAAGTTTTACTAAGACCATTCTTCAGGGGCTCATAGACTCTATTCCTTCCACCTCCCAAATATAGTTAGCTATGGTAATCTACCCATATAGGTAAGGCTATTGCCTGCAGCACTGATCAATATAATGAATACAGTACAGTTGTGTAAGTTGAACTTACCATAACAGTTGATGTTCAAATGGTCACTGCTGCAGTAGCCACTATTTCCCTCCATTCCCTTTTTTTTTTTTTTTTTGGTATGTTTTTCATGCCAAGGTGGTGACATTTATTTTTTTGTTGTTATTAGCACTGTCTTACCAGGGCTCAGCCTCCCTCTCTGCTGGCAGGAAAGCTCTGAAGGACTTTGTGCCCAAACATATCTTTTAGTCAGCTCAGCTCAAACTGCCTAACAGTTTGGGCATGTGGAAGGTGTCCTGAAGCTTTGTAAGCTGGCCAGCTGTTATATTCTTGGCAGGATATAACCCATATAGCTAAAGCTACTGCAAAAGTCATCATTTGAATATCTACTGTCATTGTAAGTTCAGCTTACACAATTGTATTTTCCTCTCCTTCATCTTGTATATGTTTTTCACTATTTCATACCTTGTCAGATCTGCATTCACTTACCTCTTTGTTTGTCCTCCACTTGTCTCTTTGTCCTCCAGTATATATCCTTCTATATTCTTTATCCAGTTCCACCCTGAGATATCTGCCTCTTCCTATTGTTTGCAAACATCCCTGTACTATTCTTTAAATTATTCCCTGATTAGGTCATCCTCTTCTACAGATTTTCCATCTATTCCCCTTTTCATCCATACCTCTGTTTGTGATTGCTTCTTCTTGTACTTTTTTGGCTAGCTGATTCCCTTGTGCCTCTTCTACTATCCACTATTAGTCCCTCTAGTACTATTGTTAAATTTCTTGTGTTGTAATAATTTTACATGCTAATTACATTGCTAATGCTTTCTCTTTAATCTGTAGCACTTTCCTTCTATTTTCATTTCTTCTATCTTCCTTCTGTACCCCCTCTAATTCTTTCAGCTGCTCAATCACCCTTTCTTCTTTACTTCTGCATGTGTTAGTTTTCCCACTGACAATGACCTTGACTAATCCCACCAGTAATCTTCCAGTTTGTACATGTATTTCATATTGTCCTGTACTGACTCCTTTACTAGCCCTTGCAGTGTTTCCTCTAGTTCCTTCTATTTATAGCTTCCCACTTCCACCCTCTTCTCATTCCATTTCCACTCCTTCGCATTGTTTCCTTTTCCTGCTCCCTTGCCTTAAGAATCACTGCTTCCTAATCTGATATCTGTCTCTTCTGTATTTGGGTCTTCTTAATTATTTATACTAGATTTTTCTTTCTGAAGAACTAGTCTAACCTATTTGCCTCTACTACAATATTTCTTGTAAAGGTATATTCCCTCTTGGTTGGATACCTCTCCACCCATATGTCTAGCCAACTTCCTTCTTTCATTTCTTGAATTAGTTCTTGTCTCATATTTTTGTTTCTTTCTTCCATGCAACCTGTCTTCTTCTGGTTCCATGGTGATATTATAGTCCTTCCTGTTATTTCTAATATATCCCTTATTATCTGTGCCACCAAAAAAGTTATTGTAGTATCTGTATTTATATGAATATATATACATATATATATATATATATATATATATATATATATATATATATATAGTTTCACTTCATAATCTCGAATTGCTGAAATCCCAAATTTCAGTAACACAAGACTATAAAGTCGAACCATTCACAAAACCAAAAACCACAATCCTGAATCACACAATCACGAACATACATACACCATACACCACATAACACACACACTATTCCACCCACAGCACACAAACCACACAACCCTACACTACATATAAGCAGGGGGGCAAGCTCCCCTGAACCCCCCACCCCCCACTTATATATACCAACTCCGAGGTCGCACATAACATTAAAAATAAAAACCCACACCACGCCATCTTCCACTCGCTCGCACACAAATACACATCACACATACACAAACACCAACTAATCCAACACACACTCACACTTACACCTCCCTACCCTTACCCACACATATATTGTACACAAACACACACAAACACGCATACACCTGCAATTTCAGGTACCATAACACTACAAGCATGGAAATATTAAAGTGGGATGTCTTTTTGACAGGTTTAGTAAGATCTTGATTAATATCTCTATAATCTTTAAAGTTTGCTATAACAAAGCCCAACTTGCAAACATCTGAATATTTATTTCACCATACTGTTTATGTCTAGAAATTGATGAGAAAACAAGAACAACAATGGACTAAGTGCAGAGCTCTGTACTATTGATCTATATACATTTCTAATTTGGAACAATGCCGTCTTATAACTGCTTTTTGGTGTCCTACCAATAAACTATTTCTCGATCCCTCGTATAATGTAAGAATTATACACATGATCAGATATGGCTTTATAATTAGAAACATATGTATGTGAGATGAGTTATTTCACTAAATCCAAGAAAATAGTACAAGATAAGCCAAAAGCTACAAATAAAGTTACCTGGTTGTAAATTTCTGTTAAGTTTCTTAATATTATTAAACTTTTAGGAATTCATGTTGTTTTAAGATAACATTTTGATCCTCTTATACATGAAATCAGTTCTGTATCTCTCAAAACACTTACATATTACAGACATCATACTCATTGGCTTGCAGTTGAATATGTCAGACTTCCCTTACTTATCTTGTCCTAATCAGGCTGTTACAAGTGAAATGCAACACATTACAAAAAGTAGAAGATATTTTTTCACCATCACCCCTTGTATTCTATCTGGACTCTAACACGTAAACTTCTTTACTCTCCTTAGACTCTAATTATTGGGCTGATACAATTTACTTGTAAAGAGTTCATTAAACTATTCAGATTTAACCCAATTCTTTACTTGTAACTAGAACTGTTGCTAACTTCTATGACTATTATTCTCAAGATAGATATTATAATAGCGCACTTTATCAAAAATGTTACAACGCTACTAGATTTCCTTAAAAAATGTGCAGCTTTAATAAGCCTTGTTGTTCATTGCATGCAGCTTTTCTTGAACTGTATATTTTCTTTCCTTATTAAAGTTTGAAAATTTCTTGAAATTTTATTTAACTTACATTTTGTTTCTTGCTGTAGGGATTTTTTATATAAATGAAAACTACATTTTTAAAAAGATTTCCTAGTTTCCAACTTCACCATCTTTCCAATTTATTAGCAATGTTGCCCCTCGAAATCTATATTGTGGCTTCCATACAGTCACTTAATACTGTTTCAAACACCATAAAACCATAGCCATTTTTTCACTTATATTCATGTTCTTCCAGTTGACCTTGGTAATCTCTCCTCAAATACTTCCATAATTAAGCAGCTGAAAATTATACTTCTTAATATTCATGACTGTTTTTATATTGCTAGTGACGCTGAATGTCATTTGTTTTCACAAGGGCTCAAGATTGATAAGGGGATAAAGACACCTCTTGACTGACATTATTTCACATGAGCATGAGTATTTAAGGTATTAAACAGACATTTTGCACTCTGTGTGATTGTTTCTTGGGCATCAGCTCAATATAGTGACAATAATGATGACTTTTCCCAGCAACATTTCATGGCGTATAAAATGGCACCACAGAAATAGAGACAAAAACTTTTCAAAGGTTGAGAAAAAAATAGTTGTGTCTCTCTGTGAGCTATCAGTTCATTTCTTCATGTAGAAAAAAGGGTATGCCATTAGAGTTGTCCACTGTCTGCCCAGACTCCAACATTTTGGCGATCATGTTGTCCAGACTTATTAACAGCATTGTTGTGAAGACCTCCTGAATGCATTATAAATAGGCATTTAAGTTTTCAGCCTCATAAGACCATTCTTGGTTATTAGGAAGAATCCATAGATGGATAACAGAACAGGTGATATTTCTTTGGCTGTCAACATATACAAGTAAAATAATAGGCCATCTGGTCCATAATCATAATATTCCTTTTGATAATATTTCTAAAGCCTTAACCACTTCCTTTTATTAAAGGGCTTGTGCAGATCTATATCATCCTAAGATGATTCCTGATTCATGTTCACCCCATATACAAAGTGGCTCTGGCCTTCACATCATCCCCTACAGAATATAGTCTAAACGATCAAACTTTTTTTTGATAGAAAAATTCCAAATTATGCCTTTGATCCCTTTGTTGGAAGCATGGTCTATAGTCTACACTTTGTTGAATTTCATACTAAAATGCTATCTTCTGACTCAGCACCAAAAACTTTGGGTCGTAGACACTCCTTTTGCTTCTATAGCCCAACACATAAGTTTCAAAGTCATCTATTGTGAGTTGGCTAAATTCCTTGATAGTGAACTGGTTTATGAAAGGTGGGTGTCATTTTAGAAAACTGAGAAACCTACAGCAAGACTTGCCATATGGATTTAACATTAATGCCTTCCCTTGCCTTTATGACTAAATGGCTTACTGTGCTTTGACATGAGTTCTTGCTAAACACTGAATATGATTACTGAAATAATCTTCCAAGACTATGCAGTGTAGAATCTGATGGTGTGAGAATTAGTTAGAAGCTCTTTGAGCATTTCCATTAAGGTTTTACACTAACTTTTGAATCCATGTTCTCTCAACAATCCCTATTCAGCTACCTAACAGTTTGGGTACTCCAGATTACTTTGCAAGTCAATATCCAGCACTGCCATTTGAAGATTACATAATGCAGAGGTTTTACTTGCCACATCATGATATACTAGCAATCAATTCAAGTGTGATGAGACACACGTCTGTTTTGTTGCCATCTTGTACTCCAGTTTTTCATTAGATTAAATCCTTGGAATTAAGCTGAAATTTCATCTTGATATGCACTTGGCTAAAATGTATTTTATTTATTTATTTATTTGCTTGCTTGCTTGCTTGATTACTGTTTGGTAACTGTGTAGGTGGAGTGGTTCAGAGAACCTTTCCAGATGCAGCATGAGCTCAGCAGCAATAAACAGTGCAAAGTAACTCCTTCAAGCTGCCTCGCATCCAATGTACTTTATACAATAATGACTTCTGCAGAGACATTCTGTAGGGCCTATTGCCTTTGCAATACCTAATATAATAGTTTAACCACGTTGCTAACTTTATTTTTATTGGTTAAACAATTATTAATAGCATAATGAAGGAAATGTTGCATAATCATCTTGAGATCCGCCAGTCTTCCCCCATTACCTGGATAGCATAGTTCCAGTATCCACAGGCAGCATTGCAGACTAGAATGGGGAATGGATGCTCTTCACAGGGGTGAGAAACAGATAAGGACCAAAAGAGTCTTGTTTTTCAGACCTGTTCCACTGCTACAAAATGCCCTGGAATTCTTCTAAAACATTACTTTTGGTGGAAAATAAACTGAACTTTGAATCACAGACTTATGTTTAAATCTTGCAGCATCTAATTAAACAAAGTGTGAGACAAGCATGTCTCATTATTGTCAGCAGTACTCCTGATAACTGATTAGTCTACCTTGCAACTTAGCATGTAGCACAACAACCTTGCAGTGTGAGGAATACCACAACTTTAGCCAAGAAAACAAATCTGATTTGAAAGTGATTGTAAATGTGTAAATTATCCAAGATGTTTAGAAACTATGTGTAGATTAATAAATGTCAGCTCTACTGTTCTTTTTAAAATACACATTAAAAAGGGGCAATGACTTTGGTCTCTCAAAATAAACTGCTGCCATCCCCAAAAACATACGCTAACCTTGTAAAAATGGGTAGCTATTTCTGAAGCTGATAATGAAAACATGATTTTATTTTATTTATTTAACATTATTTATTTAACATTTGTTGACTGGGAATGTCTGACTAGGACAGAGCCTATTTTCAGTGGACTCCTGGGGAGAAATGCTCCAGATGCATGTCTTTGGAATGTAGGAGGAAACAGGAGTACCTGGAGGAAATCCATGCGAACGCAGGGAGGACATGTAGACTCTGCACAGAAGGTATCCCAGCCAATAATCAAAAAGGAAACATCAATTGCTTTTCTTTGCTATGGAAAAACAATGAAAATCAAATTATAAAAAAAAACAACATAAGTCAACATTTAATAGTAATATGACATACTCGGGGTTGTTTACACTGGGATTTACTTATTCTTAGGTTTGAAGTTTGGTTACATAGTCTTCACCCTTGGAACCAGACGACAACAGGAGTGAATAAATCCTAGCATATCCATTCCTCAGGCATGGTATATTGTTATGGAGTTCCTCATAACATGTTGTTGTGCACCCTTCTTTTATGGTACAGAGAGATAAAGCCACCTCCTAACAATATCACAGATAGCCTGTATTTGATTAGCATGCATGGAAGCTGGAAGGAGAGGGGTGGAGAGATGAAAGTGATTGGAATATGGCTCTCACATCTGAGAGCTCTGGGTGGTGCAGTGTTTGTAGGAAGAACCAGAAGGAAGTGCGGACATGCCATAGCAACGTATTCAGGGGCCAATCATGTGGGGAAGCTCACATGTTCCTCCCCCAAAGACTGCAAGACATTGCATCCATTAGAAGATGCTGAGGGATGTTAGGAGCTCCTGGGCCAAAAAATGCGACCCTGATATCTGCCAGGATGATAGCCCTGTGTTAACTTCTTGCCTCACAGGGCAATGAATTGACTAGTAATGATACTTTCTCCTATGAGGAATGAATGGGCTACATAGTTAATGGGTAGGTGGTAATGGGTAGTGGCGAGATTAATAAATAAAAATTGTGTTGTTTCTATGCTAATAATAGACATATGGAGAAGAACTGAAGATGATTTCATATAACTGAGAATTTAATAACTTGCATAAAATTTATAGGAGATACTTTCAGTGCTCATCTTGCATTGTGCTTTTCAAAATCTGAATTTTTTAATCTGTTCTAATATAACACATTCCTGACCTATGCCCCATCACTGGGAATATACAATTTAAAGTCATAGAAAAAATAACGAGCATTAGTAGAGGCTATCTGCAAGGATGCAATGACATAAGTACTAATAGTGATTGGATTCACATATGGGTTCCATCTGGAGTAGTTGTGCATCAGACGTCAGCTCTGACCACACTGCTGATCATACTGGTTACAGACTCCATTGAGCAAATGGGTCAGAGGAAACAGGTCAACAAAGCTACTGTATGCAGACAATGTGACATTAGAAGCAGACTTTGAAAAAAAATAAGTAATGATATGGGAATAGAATGGAAAACTGAAGGCATCTGGAATGAAACTGTGCACAGATAATGCAGATGGATGGCAACAAATGGGGGAAATCAGAAGAAGCTAAAAATTGAGATAGAAGAGAAAACAGAGGAATAGGTTAACAGCTTCAAGTATCTGAGATGGGGTGTTTGAGGAGAAGAGAAGTCTGAATGAGGAGTTCAAAGCTAGAATTAGGAGGGCTACAGTCAACTGGCACAGAGTTGCAGGGTTAGTGTATAACAAAAGAATGCCGAAGAAGCTGAAAAGTAAGGTGTACAAACAGTGGTGTGACAAGTACTACTGTATGGTACAGAAACCTGGGCAGTAAAGACAGAGTGGCTGAGAAAGCTAGAAGCATACCTCTCAACCTGTTAGCCCAAGAAATCTGCACAAAGCCTGACATAATGCAGGGACCAAAGCTCAAAAAGAAGAACAGTTTTAAATATTACTCTTATAAACTTAGAAAGTTGCCAGAATGGCAGAACTTGTGTTAAATACATTTTCTGAAGGATAAGAAGTCTGAAACTTAAATGTATGTCATTATTTAGTAATTTAATTCCTCAGATCATCCAAGTGATTTGCCAGAAAAACACAAATGTTATGAGGAATGGACACAAATCTGGACATTCTGCGAAAACCTGGACAGTTCAGAAGTATGTCTAGAGGTGATGGAGATGAAGTGCCTGAGATGGTGGCATGGTGTTTACTATGAGACAGATGAAATGAGGACATCAGAGCAGTAGCTCAAGTAGCTCCATTTTCAATGAATGTAAAAGCGAACAGGTTATGGTGGTTCAAACACATATGCAGGAAAGCAGAAGTGAATTTGGTAAAGATGATTTGAGACATACAGGAAGAAGTCAACTGTAAATGAGGGTGTCATGGAGTGAGATGGACGGACTGTGTGAGGGAAGACCTGTGACTATCAGGCATGACTTTCAAAAAAGGTAGAACAGTGACATTGAATTGAAAGAGAGGTATGGCAACAGTTGACATGACATCCTAAACCCACATAGAAAATAGGAAAAAAGGGTGTTTGATGATGATGATGATTCTGAAGTTTCTGGTAATACCACTGAAGCTTCCACTTTCGTTAGCAGTTTGGAACAATTTTCAAAGCATGTATAGGAATCCATCCATTACTCGAATGCTATCCTCTTCTGTGTCTCTCAATGATTAAGAAAAAAATTGGTGAAAAAAAAGTAAAAACGTGGGCTGTAATTATGAACAGTTAGCTAAGTATACTAAGGCTATTTGTTTAGTTCAGAGAGACATTTTCCATGTATGTACTACAGCAGGAATGGCAAAAATACCTAACACTTGAAAATGACCAAAGAAATACATGTTAATTTTGGCATACATGTAAATGAGCCTGCAATACTGTGCAAATGCATGCATAATATGTGGCTTCTTAATTCATAGACCTACACATAGTGGTCAATACACAATCATTCAGACTCTTATAGCATGCCAGAAATATCAGAGTTGCAGACTGTCAGAATGATGAGGACCCCAGTAGCAATTACTCAATGGCATTACTTAGCTAATTCAACTGTAGCCAGTGCTGGCCTCATGTTGTGTTGCATCAACAGATGTGAATAGATTCATTCTGCACCTTTTTTTACCTAGCCACATTGACCAGCAAGTGGTGGACCATTTCTGAATGGACGATGACTTAAGAAGATGCATAACTGATATATATTGCTCACCCAATAGGGGTGAGTTTGGCAGAATCTTTAAGGTCATCATCTCATACACACAAAGTATATGATTTGATTCTGACTTTGAGTTGTTGGCTAGGCTTAAAATTGTCCTTCTGGGCAATTAGCCTAATATTAACCTGTGAATGTGCTAAATCTAGTGGTCTGTGTGGTTAGCCTATCTCTGTGGAGACCTAGGTATAGGTATATGTATCCATTGATATCTTAGCTACTGTGGTCTTTCAATGACCAGTTGAGGAGATGTTAGGTTTAGTACAGACATCAACCTCTTGAATATTTAATAATTTCTTCTCTGTCATACTCTTTTTATGGATGAACCTCTGTGGTTCCATAGGAATAAAGCAGACAGCATCACCAGTATACATAGCCCCCAGGATTCATGAAGCTTGCGCCAGGGGCAGGCGTAGCGTAGGCGGTATAACACCAAATATGTCCGTCGAGCGATTCAGGTATGATCCAATTCCATGTGCACTACCGGCGTACGCCAGAACTGCGCAGCCCTCGGCTTAGGTATGCTAATCACCCCATGCACAGTGCCGCACCATGCAAATGAAGGTACATAGTGATTCATGAAGTGGTGCAGGCGTAGCGTAAGCCCACGGAAATGTAAACCAAAAAACACGGTTTACATTTTCCCAAACAGAACATCGGAGCTATGGAAGCGGACCAGACTCATGATTTACAAAGTTAACATATGCCAATGGCTAAATACACAGCCAATGGCATAAGAAAAGATGCACAACACCTAAAAAACAACAGTTAATGTCATGTCCACAGTAACACAAAGTACAACCGCAGGGCATGTGTGCGCAAACTGGAACACAAAGAAAATATATACAAATGTCATAAAATCGCAATGTAATAGAAATCAGGATTTCACCATAATACACAATGGTATGCATGGTACACCACAACCAAGCTGCAAGGGTTGCTAAGTGTCTGTGACAGTGTTCGGCACTGTAACTATGAATTAGTAGTCAATGCCATGCAAATGAGGCAGGTAATACTGAATCACAAACGTCCCTCCGGATTAAAGATGTACCATACGGCGCAGCGCTATAACACCGAGGAGTGGCTCAGAGGTATACATGACATCAGCAGTGGGGTGTGCCACCGTAGCTGTAAGCACATTGCAGCAATGCAAATCTGGCCTGGCCGTTGCTAAGCAAAGCTGCAGGACAGGGGTGGGGAGGTAGGTATAGAATCGTTTAGCTGAGAGCACATATGGTGCCCGAAAGCGCATGTGTACGGGGATGAAAACGTGCCCGAAACCCGGTAAGCGGATGCACACGCCGCGAACCATAGCACAAACAGGAAGGTCAGGGGAAGAAAAGAAGGAAATACCACAGTAGGGTAATTGGAGTACAACTGAGCAATTAACACCTATTAACTCACAGCAGGCAATCGACGGCAGCTGACAAGTCTGCTCGCAGAAACCTGCAAAACAGGATAGGAGAGGCGTTGGATTGCAAAGAAAGGAGAACTGTCATAGCAGAGCAAAGCAAACCTACAGTAGACCGGCAATAGAACACATTACGCAAGATAAGCCAGGTCTAGGAAAGTACAAATGAAAGCAGGCTGCTGGTTGCATGCCAGAAAATGGTAGGTGAAATGTGAAGAAATGTAAATGGAAGGGCAAGAGGTAATCCACGGCAGCCAAATGTAATTCAACATCAAAGGCACCACAATAGTAGTTCCTGTAGTAAAACACATAAGATACCCCGTAGCTACGATCGTACATAAACACCCTATGACATCATCGGTGTTCACAGCACAATAGTATAAAGTGTGAAAGCACCCTACACACACCTGTGTATTCCCAAACACTGCACCTTAGGTGTAAACACATGGGGAACATTTAGAATGTACATATTGGGAGCTGCCATAGCTGTGATTCATCACCATGTGTTAGAGACTGAAGGTGTTGTGGAGGATGATACTGACAACCACCGCAGGCCCCGGAGGAGGAGATGAGTGTTCAGACCAAGGGTAACCTACCAGGGGCTACATGATCTGGAGATAGTAGAGCATTACAGGGTGGACAGGGACATCTTACAGCAAATAGTTGAGCTGTGCTGGCCATGCCTGTGAACCAGAAACAACAGAGGGGAACCCATCCCAGTGGGCACTGGTGGTGAATCTGGGAATCTTGAAGCAATGTTACAACTGCCTCATGTACACAGACAACCCTCTCCTCCTCCCAACAAATTCCAACACATGTGAGAGATGCAACCATATAGCCAAACTGGAGGCTAAGCTCTCTCAACTCAGTACTGGCATAACCAGTCAGGAGGAGAAGGAAACCACACTCACTACAATTCCAGTCTCACATAGACCTACCACGACAGCAAACCAAACAAATAATCACACAAAAACATACTCGGAGGCTCTAAATAAAGATCTGCCGAAGCAGCAGAGACCTCCAAAGCAGACACCCAAGCAGCCGCTACCCCAAAACAAAACATGTGCAACACATACCTCACAAAGCCAGTGTGCCAAACAGTCACAGCCCTTAAGACTAAACAACACACCTGATACACTTGTAATAGGTGACTCTATCGTCAGGCACACTGACGCCCGCCACCAGGCTGAACAAGGAGAGGGTCATGGTGAGCAGCCTGTCGGGCTAGGATCCACCACATAACACAAGCACTCAGGTCACTCCAAGGCAAGTACAAATATGACTCAGTCATTGTCCATGCTGGTGTGAATTACCTGAGATGTACCTCCCTGGACTACATGAAAAGAGACATAAAGAAGCTCTCTGAGCATGTAGCCCAGGCCGGTATGATCCTGACCTTGAGTAGCATCTTACCCTCACCAAGAATGATGCCACAATATGAAGACAAGATGATCAATTTCAACAATTGGCTTAAGTACTGGTGTCATTCAAAGGGGATCCAATGCCTGTCAGCTTGTGATGATATGCTCGACAAGCCACGATGCTTCGCTAGGGATGGCTTGCACCTGTCACCACTGGGCTTTCGGACATTGGCAAAGGCTCTTGCTACCCCCATAGTGCCTTTTTTAGGCAAGGCTCAAAAGACAAACCCACCTCCATAGGTATCACAAGGGATAAGAAACTAAGAGTAATGCTACTCAACGCTAGAAGTCTAAACCTCAAGATGCATGCACTCGAAACTCCCCTTAGCATGGAGAACATCGATATCTGTGCAGTAACAGAAACCTGGTTCAGGGCTCCCAAGAGCACCCCAGCACTACCAGGTTATACCTCATACCATGCTTTTCGGCCCCAAAACTTGGACCGAACCACAAAAGGAGGGGGAGTATCGATATTCATCAAAGATACCCACACCTCCAGGTTGGTGGCAAAGCACGAAGCATCAGAGACTATCCATGTGCAACTAACAGTGGGTAAAACTGCCTTCCAGTTTATAGCCTGCTACAAACCACCCTCCCAAACCCAGGAACCCCACTCGGCCTTCCTGAGAACACTGGAAAATATGAAGGTCTCTCCAAACACCATTATATTGGTTGACTTCAACTACCCAAATATAGACTGGGAGCATTACTCTAGCTCCAACACCCTAGACCAAAGGTTGCTAGAATTTATAAACTTAAATGCTATGGAACAACTTGTTACCACTCCCACAAGAGGGGAAAACATACTGGACCTGATCATCACCAACATGGGGACTCTATGCTCCTGACAAGAAGTGTATCCCTCACTGGTAAGATCAGACCATAAACTAATCTCACTGGATATTCACATCCCAACCCCACCCCCTGCCCAGAAAACCACAGTGAAAAACTTCTCTAAAGCAAATTTCACACTCCTCAAAACAGAGGTGGAATCCTTCAAAGCCCCCGGGCCTGTGGAAAATACAGCCCAGACCGCAGAATCCTTTATAAACGCATTCTATGAACACCTTCAGGAATGCATGGATCATGCGATCTCAAATAAAACCAAGACCCAATCCTCCAAAGGCAGACATCCTGTCTGGTGGACCCCAGCCATAAACAAACTATACAATAGAAGGAGGAAGCTACTAAATGATAGAGCAAAATCCCAAAAAGGGAAGGCATCACTGATCAGTATTAGCAAAAAACTACGGGCACACATAAAATTGTCTAAGGCCAGCTTTTGAGAGAAAAATTGCACAGGACACTAAGGATAATCACAAGGCTTTCTTTAGTTATGTTAGGAACCTGGGTGGTAATTCCCAGATATGCTCAGAATTAGTCCAAAATGACAAAAATACACGAACCCACAGACATTGCCAACATCCTAGCTGACAGGTTCAGCGCAAACTTCTCCCCCCACCTCCCCACCAAAAGGGCAAATATCTATCCCAGCAGAGTGCTGCCCCCCTGACATCTCAGATGCTCAGGTAAGAGCCACCCTCTCCAAAGCAAAAACACAGCTTCAATGGGACCAGATGGTGTCCCGGCTGCCTACATGAACTCCAAGAAGAGCTAAACCCAAACATAAAACTACTGTTCAATCTCAGACTTACTACAGGATATGTGCCCAAAGAGTGGCGTACAGCAACAGTGGTCCCTCTCCATAAAGGTGGTGCCTCAACGGATCCTGACTAGCTTGGTCTGCAAAGCTATGGAAAGGATCATCATGGACCTCATAAATAAAGATATTGGGGACCTACAAACACTGGATCCTACCCAGTTCGGCTTTGTTAAGGGCAGATCCTGCCTCTTAAACCTGGTTGATTTCTTTGAAACAGTCACCAAGGCCATTGACGAGGGGAAGGTGGTCCACACAGCCTACCTGGACCTCGCAAAAGCCTTCGATACAATACCCCACTCGGGCATTATAGATAAGCTCACCAGCTTAAATATAAACCCCTATGTCACTAGATGGATTGCAAACTGGCTCAAGGACAGAACCCACATGGTTAGAATTGCTGGAGCCATGTCAGACTCCAAACCAGTTACAAGTGGTGTCCCACAAAGCTCAGTCCTGGGACCTCTCTTGTTCGGTATATATTTCTCGGAGGTACAGGCCAACACGGAAGGACTGTGGCTGACCAAGTTCGCAGATGACTGCAAACTGGGCCATAATCGACTCTCCAGCCGACACAAGCATCCTCCAAAAGGGCCTCATAGAAACAGACAACTGGTGCCAGAGCCATGGCCTCAAGCTAAATGCCAAAAGTGTATAGTCATCCCCTTTGGCAAAACAAAGTGCCCACAAATTACCACATAGGTGGTAATCCATTAAGTACAGAAGAAGTAATTAGAGACCTGGGGACCCAAGTTGATAGCAATCTCTCATTTGACAACCACGTGGCCAAAGTGGTTAGAAAACATTTTACATTTATATAGCCCACCTAATCATGAAGAGATTCACATCTAGATCAGGGAGGTCATCGTGCCTCTTTACTCATCCCTCATCAGGCCCATAATTAAGTACAATGCCCCTTTGGGATGTACCTTACCAGACACCTGCAGCAACTGGAAAGACCCCAAAAGTACCTCACCAAGAGGATCAAAGGGCTCAAACAGATGCCATATGCTGCCCGGTTAAAGAAACTCCAGCTCTACTCAGTGGCATACCGCCTGTTCAGAGGCGATCTGTGCCTGACATATAAAGCCATGTCCAACCCGGAATTAATGGACATGCTGCACCTCAGAAAATCCAAATCCCATCGAGCTATGCGCTCGAGAGACTTGAACCTCAGCACTGAAATAAATAGGACATGCTGGAGGGACAGATTCATAACCCAGAGGCTCCAATCACTCTGGAATAAAATCCCAGTCCAGGTTAGGCAGAGTCCCTCATTGACTCTCTTCAAGAGGAATCTTGATGAGTGGATGGGAGATCATAGGTTTACCCCGGGTATCACTTCTGTGTCACTGTTAGACAGAGGCACAGTATACTAACCTCGAAAAAGGGCATAGCAAAATAAATTTAAAATGGGTGGCGAAAGCCAAACATTCTGGCTAGGCTTATAAATGCCCTAGGGCAGATAGCCTAGTATGAACCTATGAACCTATGAACCTATGTGTAAGCTTGCGAATACTACCTACAGGTACCTTTCAAAGGCCAACTGGAGATATAATGGGGATCTCACAGGCATCAGCATCCAGGGTACTGCACCAGTTCCTGGATGCCATGTTACCACATGCCAATGAGCATATATACTTCCCCCAAACACAGGAGGAGTTGCCAGCAATATGCATCACTTCCACCATGTGGCACACTACCCAGAGGTACTGGGTGCGATAGACTGCACGCACATACATATCAAGTCACCACCCGGTGAGCATGGTAGGCGCTACATAAGCCACGAGGGATTCCACTCCATCAACTGCCAGGTCGTGTGCAATGCCCAGGGCATTATCATGGATGTGTGTGCTGGCAGCCCTGGAAGCTACCATGACTCCCATATCTGGCATGCCTCACAGCTGCATCAGGTATTTGTCAGGGGGGACATTCCACATGGCCACCTTGTGGGGGATGCTGGCTATGCACTGGAGCCGTGGATGATGACTCCCATCAGAAATGCACACACACCCATGCAAGAACGCCATAATGAGGCACACGCACAAACCAGAATCATCATAGACCGTGTGTTCGGGATGCTGAAATCATGGTTCCATTGCTTGGACACATCTGGTGGAGACTTGCAGTACTCTCCAGGCACATGTGCCCACATCTTCATAGTATGTGCCATGCTACATAATATGATCCTGCGGAAACAGCTGCAGCAGGGACAAAATGGTGAAGGCCCTCATAGCCCACCGCAGTTGCCAAGGCCATCACAGGCACAGAGGGATTCAGACCACGAACACCCTATGCCAGCCCCAGTAGGCAGACAGAGGCATGCTCAATATGCCTACGCCTTGGCAAAGAGGGAACGTATAGCACATACTCTGACAGTGTAGGCCCCTATGGACTGACACACCTCTCCACCTGCACACACATTAAAATGGATGGCACACACACACGACCACCTGTAAATTGTAATGTATAGGTGGCCTACTGTGTGAATCCTACATAGGCAGCCCTCAAACATTGTACACACAACAGCTACTGGAACAAAGAATGTCAACACCTGAACAGTACATGTGCCTATCAGTATATGTTGGTGCTGTGCGTATAGGTTCCTAGGTACATCGGTAGGTACACGCCCGATTGTCAGAGGCCATACACCAAATGAGGCAAACAGTGTCTGCTGTCACCACAACATCGAGTAACCAACTGTCGCTCAGTGGAGCAGATGCAATCACAGGATCACATGTGTGTAAGCACTGTTCTCCTCACACTCTGCATGGATTCCCTGCTGTGTTAATGAGGGGCTCCACATAATGTAATCATGGATGTTGTGTCAAGGCATGGGGTGTACCCATGACAGGTATTCGTCACCCCAGCATGCTCCACCAACGGTCGTTTGAAGGTGTAGCACATTATCGTGTGTGGCTCACTGTGATATACATTCCCAATGCTGGAGCACATCCAGTAAACATCACATGGACATACCATTAATTGGACTCATCCATATGTAAACTAAATGAGTTACCCATGTGAGTGCAGTATGGAGTAACAGCCGTAGTATACTCCACATACAAAATGCCATAACACGTGTACAAATCCCAGATGGCCAAGTGGTAAATGCAGTGACCGTCGTGCATGTTCCCAGTCCCACATCCTGCAAGGGATGTAACGTAATCCCGAAGGCACGAATAATGCATGTTGGATTCAGGTCATCAGATCATGTTTAGCACATGTTAGTGGGAATATGTGTTGCCCAGTGCTGGTAAGTGTCATTTAAATATGACTATACGGATATGCGTGAAACATGGCTAAGCTTCTTTGAATATCGTGCAGATCACGGTCAGTGATGTCCAGAACAGGTGAAATCAGTGTTATTCACCCCTGTACTAATAGCGCCTGCTCTGAAGGGTAAAACGACCACTGCCAGGAGTAGAACACGCAATCATGTATACAATCACCTAACACTATGGTAGCCAAGATGTACCTATGGCAGGTGTGTAATGTGACAGGTTCAGACGCAAACGTGCGGAGTGCAGGAAACAGTATACACTGACAAGTACACAATGAAAGGTTTATTTTGCCTGTCACTTTTTCTGTCAGAGATATATATATATATATATATATATATATATATATATATATATATATATATATATATATATACACACATATATATAATACAGATAGAAAGGGTGATAGAGAGATATATGTTGATATATATGGATTCACCGATATCTGCAAATATATAGATAGGTCAACAACATTCATAAAACCTTGGAGGTACAAATAAATAGGATACCGCCAACTATGGAATGTGTCACATACCGACACGCGTAACCACGTGGCTGAATGACCAAAAGAACACAATACCGGAACACTAGAACCGCGAGTAATATTATCACGATATGAAGGGACATTTAGTTACTGCTGCCGGTGTTGCTGTCCACGTAGGTAATGTGTTCAACTGTGTTTGTGATTGCCGTAGTCTGTGTATGTGTGTGTTGAGGGTGCCGTGTGCATTTCCGTGTGACTGTAATGTGTGTGTGTGTGTGTGTGTGTCTGCATCGTGTGTCTGTCAGTGCCAACTTGGAGGTAGATCATTACGGTAGGTGTGGTTAAAGCTAGCTGTAGGCATACTGTTACCACCTGTCCCACATTAGGAGGGACAGCCCCTCCCTGGGCAGTTGTGTCCTGACATAAAACATTACAAAGGGCAACTGTCCGAGATTGTAGGGCATTATTATGTCCCATATATTACGTAATAGTTGCATTAAATAGTTATGCCTGTATGTAAGAAACGTAAATGTTACATGCAATATAATAAGTAGCCAATGTCCTACAACAATAAGTATGTATTGAGGATAAAAGTATGTGCTATCCTGTGTACTGACCATGGGTATGTGTCGGCCTGTAAACACCGATGTGTGTCCCGCAAGTGTCCCACAATGGCCATTTGAAAAGGTGACAATCCATGCCAAAGAGGTTCAGTTACCAACACAACTGCAATGACTGCAAATATCTGGGACAGAAATACACGAGACAGCTGTCATTTAGTAACATTCCTTTACATATCGCTGTAATTCCAGAGGTATGGAAGTATCAACCTCACCCGCATACTATATAGAAACCAATTAACAATGGCCCAATGTATATGCCCGTAACAAAAGTCTACTAACTGATAGCTCTTTAATTAGGGAAGGAGCCCACACATATATATGGAATATGTAGAAATGCAAGCCCCACAAACCTGTATATGCTACGTACACCCACCTACATACCACACACACAAAACTATAGCAATACAGACTGTAATTACAGCACAAACATCCAGTCAGTCAATTACATCTGCAGAAGCGTTAACATACCTTGTGAGAGACACATTTAAAGGCACCATGTGAAATCATAGCTGTTGTATAATGGAACAAATGGCAATGTTACAGGTTTTGTTTGCAATAGTCCCTTATCAGATGGTTGGGATGACAGGTACACTCACATGTAGAACCACATACTCTAGTCATCACACACAATCAAGGGGGACATGAATCCAAACTATCCTTGTCTCTATACACATAGCAGTTGCAATTACTCACAACAATACAGGCCGTCTCCCCGAAGGTAGGGCAAATGGGCAACGCCCAAGTGGAGAATTCAATTATACCCCACTGTTGCCATGTAATTGGAGAATGGAATAGCTGCACAGCTGATGTGCAAGTAATAAGTCACTCAGGAACACCAATTGGCAGCAGGAAACCACATGTTACAGGTATCATAGGTTCATAGGTTCATAGGTTCATACTAGGCTATCTGCCCAAGGGCATTTATAAGCCTAGCCCATAGTTATGTGGCTTTCGCCACCCCTTTAGTTTGAATAAAAACTATGCCTATCATTTTGCTGTGCCTCTGTCAAGCAGTGACGCTGAAGTAATCCCTGGGGTATATCTGCAATCTCCCATCCATTGGTCAAGTTTACTCTTGGACAAGACCAGAGCGGTGCTGTGCCTCACATGTAACGGGATTTTGTTCCACAGCATAGGGAGTCTCTGGGTGATGAATCTGTCCCTCCAGCACGTTCTATTTATAACCGTGTCAAGGTTTAAGTCTCCCGCCCTTGTGGTTCTGAGGATCTAGATTTTTGAGGTGAAGCATATTCATCAAATCTGGGTTTGACATGGCCTTATATGTCAGGCACAGGTCACCTCTGAGCAAGCGGTATGAGACTGAATAGAGCTGGAGTTCTTTCAGTCGGGCAGCATAAGACATATTTTTGAGACCCTTTATCCTTTGGTGAGGAACTTTTGGGGCCTTTCAAGCTGCAGCAGGTGTCTGGTCAGATACATTCCGAACGGGGCATTGTACTCAATCATAGGTCTAATAAGTGATGAGTACAGGGGCGATGACCTCCCTTGATCTAGATGTGAATCCTTCATGATCAGGTGGGTGATATAGAAGGTTTTCCTAACTACTTTAGCAACATGAGTGTCAAGCGAAGGCTACTGTCAACCTGGGTCCCCAGATCTCTGATGACTTTTTCTGTGCTCAGTGGATTGCCACCTATATGGTAGCTAGGGGTAGCCTTGTTTTTCCCAAAGGGTATGACTATGCATTTTTTGGCGTTTAACTTCAGGCCATGGCTCTGGCACCAGTTATCCATTTCTGTGAGGCCCTTCTGGAGGATATCTGTGTCAGATGTGTTTTCGACTATGGCGCCCAGTTTGCAGTCATCTGCAAACTTTGTCAGCCATAACCCTCCTGTGTTTGCTTGTACTTCAGAAAAGTAGATGCCGAACAAGAGTGGACCCAGGACTGAGCCCTGTGGTCGACGTATATAAGGATGACCTGCCAGACATTCAAACCGTATGCTCATACCATAGAACTGTTTAAACAGTGTAAGAGAGATAGTTACAAAAGTCTGGAATGATAACAAGGTATGTAGAACACTCAGTATGTAAGTTTATGTATAGCCTGTTTTGTATTAATTATGTTAGTGTATGTATAGCCTGTGTTGTATTAATTAAAAGTGTCCGCAATGCATAAAGTGGGAAAAGGTATTATGTACTGATGTTTTTCTGAGCATAATAACGCTTGTAGAAATTGTGTGTCCTGCAGTGGGCCACAAGGTAAACATCACAGACACCACAAGGGATGCTACATGAGGGCTTTAAACAGAACAATTCCATACCACCTGCCGTCAGTGGTAGGGTATGTCCAACAAGTACGTGCCATAGCAGGGGATAGTATATGTCGATATACTGTCACAGTAGGCATGTGTATGGGCATATAATGACAATGACATGTCTAAGGTGGTCCCGCTGTGCAAGTATGCTTTGCATTATGGGATACTATGTAAAATATGTGTAAAGTACAGTATTGTAGGTAGATATGTCAGATATTCTACACAGCATAACAGGCATATCATGCATACCAAAGGTATTGTCTAGTGGCATGTACAATATACAATAACAGGATACATATGGCTGGTATTCACGGGACACTGTAATAGCATGATAGCTAATCTAAATGGAAGAGCTACTCAATTAACCATGCACAAAGGACATGTAATAGCTTCACAGGTTCATAGTGGGGTACTATGCAGTCTGGCAAGTCTATGTGTAAGCTCAACTACAGTGTTCACACCAGCGGCACCTCTCTTGGGTAGTGTCCTGTCTGTGAACAGCAGAGCCATGTGTTACCTGCACCTCTGCACAGTACAGCCACTGCAGTGATCCCTGGTGTACATGTGTCTCCCATCCACCAAGTGAGGTATCACATGAACAGTGCTACTGACTGTCCCTGCATGATGTACATAGGAATCATGTTCCAAAGCATGGTGAGTGTCTGGTTTGGGTATGTAACCCTCAAGCACATCCCACTCATCGTTGCGTGTGTGCACATATCCATGAGCATGTTGCTGACAGTGGCTTTTGCTTATGTCGCTTATGTGGAGTATATCCATGAATATTGTTGTGGACATGGGCCCTGTCTGTTCAGCGGAGGTCACCCCTGAGTATGTAGTATGCAAATGTGTACAGACGTGGTGTCCATCATTCTGCCGCATACGTCAACCGTCGGAGCTCAATAAATGTCATGGCGTGTTAATGTTGTGGTATGTAAAGCCGTAGCTGTTGTGTAAGGTACACCCTAAACGGGGTGTTGTACCCTTGAATGTGTGTATACGTCTGGAGTTCAGAGGTACAATCGGTGCCTATGTTACAAACCCAGTACAGATAAGTGTGGCCACGTAGAAGGATATCCACGCCACAGTGGCAATATGGTTATCAAAGGAGTGGGTGCGACATACGTGTGTACTACAATCACATACAATGTGACATGTATGTAGGGGACTACCACTTATGTGATAGTCAGTGGGTGAATGGTGTAATGCAAAGGGGATGTTCATGCACCTTGTGTCATGCAGCTTGAGGCCATGATATTGATATCAGGTATCCGTCACAGTGACACCCTTATGGAGGGAGTCAGTATCAGCTGGTGGATCAATCATGGTGCTTTGTATGCAGTTGTCTGTAAAGCCAGGCAGGGAAAGTCCCTCTATGCTAGCCTGTACCTCAGGGAAGCATATACCGAACATGAGGGGCCCTATGACTGAGGACTGTGGTACGCCAAGTGTAATTGAAATACAGTAGATACTACGGTATGCTACCCTCACTGTGTGTGTCCTGTCCGTGAGCCACTTTGCATAACATCCTGAGACATAGGGGTCGATGTGCAGGTGGATGTGTATGTTCTCAATACCAGAATGGAGAATGGTGCTGAAGGGCAATGAGAAGACAATGTAGGCTGTGTGGACCCCCTTACCATCATCAACTACCCTGGTAACTGTATCAAAGGAGTCCACCAGGTGTAGGAGCCATGCTGTGGCCCTAACAATTCCAACCTGGGTGCCATCAAAGGACCGGAGCCCACCAATGTCTCTGTGAATGACTTTCATGATGATGTGCCCCATAGCCTTGCAGAACAGTCCAGTCAGATGTACAGGGCAATAGTCCCCCTCGTGCATTGTGGCACCACCTGTGTGGAGTGTGATAACTGTTGCTGTGTGCCATTCAGGGGCCACAATGTCTGATACAAGGCTATTACTGAATCTGGTGGCCAAGTGGGGAGACATGTCATTCAGAGGTTTGTGTAAATCACAGCCTGGGATGTTGGACGGTCACATGGGGCCAGTGTTCCAGGCCATATAGAGTGCAGGTTAGTACTGTGTAGGTGTGACTGCAGGGACACCGCAATGTTCCTGCATGGATTGTGGCCCTGTAAGGAATGAGAGGGTGTAATGTTAGCATTGAACCCATCCGCCAGCATGTTGCCAACATCACCTGGTTCTGTAATGTTCCTGAATAACTGTTGTATGTCAGAGCAGCTGTGGGTATTGCCATTGACTACTGACATATCTCCATAATGCCTTGTGGTACACCCTGGAATGTGTTGCAGTAATGTTTACGTAGCTAGTTTCGAGTATGTGATGAGGGATCCTGTAGCCCTACTGAGGCTGACCAGTGAGCTACCCCACCCATGGGATTGTACTCCACTTTGCAACAGCCTCCACCTGTTGTTGTAAATTATGTCCATGGAACTGGGCCCAGAGTAGCATCCATTATCTGGTGGGTACCATCATGGCTCTGTGTGGAATAGCATGATCCATGCAGTTGTGTAAGTGCTAATGAAGTGCACTGGGGTATGTTCCAGCATTTGTATGTGCATTGTCCATCTGCACAGGTGTCATGATGTTAACTACTGCTGTCATAAGACATCTGTAGTAGGCGTTGTAGTACTCTTGTACTGTGTATGCCATGAAGGGTGCGGTGCCGGGATGTGGATAACAAGGGCGATTAGCATATGTTCAGAATACACCAACAAGGGGATAACCCCAGGTGTGGAACACCAGTCACATGTTGGCAGTGTCCATGTCAAGGATATTGTTGGGCTTGGAGGTGGTGTGTATGGGTTGATCCAGCCAAGTGGAGGTTATGAATCCCGGCCAGCATTGCCCTAATGTGTCGGTACATGAGTGGCTATCCCAGTTAAGTGTGGGGTAGTGTCAATACAGACTGTAATTACAGCACAAACATCCAGTCAGTCAATTACATCTGCAGAAGTGCTAACATACCTTGTGAGAGGCACATTTAAAGGCACCATGTGAAATCATAGCCATTGTATAATGGAACAAATGGCAATGTTACAGGTTTTGTTTGCAATAGTCCCTTATCAGATGGTTGGGATGACAGGTACACTCACATGTAGAACCACATACTCTAGTCATCACACACAATCAAGGGGACATGAATCCAAACTATCCTTGTCTCTATACACATAGCAGTTGCAATTACTCACAACAACAATACAGGCCGCCTCCGAAGGTAGGGCAAATGGGCAACGCCAAGTGGAGAATTCAATTATACCCCACTGTTGCCATGTAATTGGAGAATGGAATAGCTGCACAGCTGATGTGCAAGTAATAAGTCACTCAGGAACACCAATTGGCAGCAGGAAACCACATGTTACAGGTATCATAGGTTCATAGGTTCATAGGTTCATACTAGGCTATCTGCCCAAGGGCATTTATAAGCCTAGCCCATAGTTATGTGGCTTTCGCCACCCCTTTAGTTTGAATAAAAACTATGCCTATCATTTTGCTGTGCCTCTGTCAAGCAGTGATTAAGTAATCCCTGGGTATATCTGCAATCTCCCATCCATTGGTCAAGATTCCTCTTGAACAAGACCAGAGAGGTGCTCTGCCTCACATGTACCGGGATTTTGTTCCACAGCATAGGGAGTCTCTGGGTGATGAATCTGTCCCTCCAGCACGTTCTATTTATAACCGTGTCAAGGTTTAAGTCTCCGCCCTTGTGGTTCTGAGGGATCTAGATTTTTGAGGTGAAGCATATTCATCAAATCTGGGTTTGACATGGCCTTATATGTCAGGCACAGGTCACCTCTGAGCAAGCGGTATGAGACTGAATAGAGCTGGAGTTCTTTCAGTCGGGCAGCATAAGACATATTTTTGAGACCCTTTATCCTTTTGGTGAGGAACTTTGGGGCCTTTCAAGCTGCAGCAGGTGTCTGGTCAGATACATTCGAACGGGCATTGTACTCAATCATAGGTCTAATAAGTGATGAGTACAGGGGATGACCTCCCTTGATCTAGATGTGAATCCTTCATGATCAGGTGGGTGATATAGAAGGTTTTCCTAACTACTTTAGCAACATGAGTGTCAAACGAAAGGCTACTGTCAACCTGGGTCCCCAGATCTCTGATGACTTTTTCTGTGCTCAGTGGATTGCCACCTATATGGTAGCTAGGGGTAGCCTTGTTTTTCCCAAAGGGTATGACTATGCATTTTTGGCGTTTAACTTCAGGCCATGGCTCTGGCACCAGTTATCCATTTCTGTGAGGCCCTTCTGGAGGATATCTGTGTCAGATGTGTTTCGACTATGGCGCCAGTTTGCAGTCATCTGCAAACTTTGTCAGCCATAACCCTCCTGTGTTTGCTTGTACTTCAGAAAAGTAGATGCCGAACAAGAGTGGACCCAGGACTGAGCCCTGTGGTCGACGTATATAAGGATGACCTGCCAGACATTCAAACCGTATGCTCATACCATAGAACTGTTTAAACAGTGTAAGAGAGATAGTTACAAAAGTCTGGAATGATAACAAGGTATGTAGAACACTCAGTATGTAAGTTTATGTATAGCCTGTTTTGTATTAATTATGTTAGTGTATGTATAGCCTGTGTTGTATTAATTAAAAGTGTCCGCAATGCATAAAGTGGGAAAAGGTATTATGTACTGATGTTTTTCTGAGCATAATAACGCTTGTAGAAATTGTGTGTCCTGCAGTGGGCCACAAGGTAAACATCACAGACACCACAAGGGATGCTACATGAGGGCTTTAAACAGAACAATTCCATACCACCTGCCGTCAGTGGTAGGGTATGTCCAACAAGTACGTGCCATAGCAGGGGATAGTATATGTCGATATACTGTCACAGTAGGCATGTGTATGGGCATATAATGACAATGACATGTCTAAGGTGGTCCCGCTGTGCAAGTATGCTTTGCATTATGGGATACTATGTAAAATATGTGTAAAGTACAGTATTGTAGGTAGATATGTCAGATATTCTACACAGCATAACAGGCATATCATGCATACCAAAGGTATTGTCTAGTGGCATGTACAATATACAATAACAGGATACATATGGCTGGTATTCACGGGACACTGTAATAGCATGATAGCTAATCTAAATGGAAGAGCTACTCAATTAACCATGCACAAAGGACATGTAATAGCTTCACAGGTTCATAGTGGGGTACTATGCAGTCTGGCAAGTCTATGTGTAAGCTCAACTACAGTGTTCACACCAGCGGCACCTCTCTTGGGTAGTGTCCTGTCTGTGAACAGCAGAGCCATGTGTTACCTGCACCTCTGCACAGTACAGCCACTGCAGTGATCCCTGGTGTACATGTGTCTCCCATCCACCAAGTGAGGTATCACATGAACAGTGCTACTGACTGTCCCTGCATGATGTACATAGGAATCATCTTCCTAAGCATGCTGAGTGCCTGGTTTGCGTATGTAACCTCAAGCACATCCCACTCATCGCTGCGTGTGCACATATCCATGAGCATGTTGCTGACAGTGGCTTTTGCTTATGTCGCTTATGTGGAGTATATCCATGAATATTGTTGTGGACATGGGCCCTGTCTGTTCAGCGGAGGTCACCCTGAGTATGTAGTATGCAAATGTGTACAGACGTGGTGTCCATCATTCTGCCGCGCACGCCAACCGTCGGAGCTCAATAAATGTCATGGCGTGTTAATGTTGTGGTATGTAAAGCGTAGCTGTTGTGTAAGGTACACCCTAAACGGGTGTTGTACCCTTGAATGTGTGTATCGCCTGGAGTTCAGAGGTACAATCGGTGCCTATGTTACAAACCCAGTACAGATAAGTGTGGCCACGTAGAAGGATATCCACGCCACAGTGGCAATATGGTTATCAAAGGAGTGGGTGCGACATACGTGTGTACTACAATCACATACAATGTGACATGTATGTAGGGACTACCACCTATGTGATAGTCAGTGGGTGAATGGTGTAATGCAAAGGGGATGTTCATGCACCTTGTGTCATGCAGCTTGAGGCCATGATATTGATATCAGGTATCCGTCACAGTGACACCCTTATGGAGGGAGTCAGTATCAGCTGGTGGATCAATCATGGTGCTTTGTATGCAGTTGTCTGTAAAGCCAGGCAGGGAAAGTCCCTCTATGCTAGCCTGTACCTCAGGGAAGCATATACCGAACATGAGGGGCCCTATGACTGAGGACTGTGGTACGCCAAGTGTAATTGAAATACAGTAGATACTACGGTATGCTACCCTCACTGTGTGTGTCCTGTCCGTGAGCCACTTTGCATAACATCCTGAGACATAGGGGTCGATGTGCAGGTGGATGTGTATGTTCTCAATACCAGAATGGAGAATGGTGCTGAAGGGCAATGAGAAGACAATGTAGGCTGTGTGGACCCCCTTACCATCATCAACTACCCTGGTAACTGTATCAAAGGAGTCCACCAGGTGTAGGAGCCATGCTGTGGCCCTAACAATTCCAACCTGGGTGCCATCAAAGGACCGGAGCCCACCAATGTCTCTGTGAATGACTTTCATGATGATGTGCCCCATAGCCTTGCAGAACAGTCCAGTCAGATGTACAGGGCAATAGTCCCCCTCGTGCATTGTGGCACCACCTGTGTGGAGTGTGATAACTGTTGCTGTGTGCCATTCAGGGGCCACAATGTCTGATACAAGGCTATTACTGAATCTGGTGGCCAAGTGGGGAGACATGTCATTCAGAGGTTTGTGTAAATCACAGCCTGGGATGTTGGACGGTCACATGGGGCCAGTGTTCCAGGCCATATAGAGTGCAGGTTAGTACTGTGTAGGTGTGACTGCAGGGACACCGCAATGTTCCTGCATGGATTGTGGCCCTGTAAGGAATGAGAGGGTGTAATGTTAGCATTGAACCCATCCGCCAGCATGTTGCCAACATCACCTGGTTCTGTAATGTTCCTGAATAACTGTTGTATGTCAGAGCAGCTGTGGGTATTGCCATTGACTACTGACATATCTCCATAATGCCTTGTGGTACACCCTGGAATGTGTTGCAGTAATGTTTACGTAGCTAGTTTCGGAGTATGTGATGAGGGATCCTGTAGCCCTACTGAGGCTGACCAGTGAGCTACCCCACCCATGGGATTGTACTCCACTTTGCAACAGCCTCCACCTGTTGTTGTAAATTATGTCCATGGAACTGGACGCCCAGAGTAGCATCCATTATCTGGTGGGTACCATCATGGCTCTGTGTGGAATAGCATGATCCATGCAGTTGTGTAAGTGCTAATGAAGTGCACTGGGGTATGTTCCAGCATTTGTATGTGCATTGTCCATCTGCACAGGTGTCATGATGTTAACTACTGCTGTCATAAGACATCTGTAGTAGGCGTTGTAGTACTCTTGTACTGTGTATGCCATGAAGGGTGCGGTGCCGGGATGTGGATAACAAGGGCGATTAGCATATGTTCAGAATACACCAACAAGGGGATAACCCCAGGTGTGGAACACCAGTCACATGTTGGCAGTGTCCATGTCAAGGATATTGTTGGGCTTGGAGGTGGTGTGTATGGGTTGATCCAGCCAAGTGGAGGTTATGAATCCCGGCCAGCATTGCCCTAATGTGTCGGTACATGAGTGGCTATCCCAGTTAAGTGTGGGGTAGTGTCAGTCTCACATCAGTAGTACCTGTCTGAGCCCTACTGTCCAGTACACCAAGAAATGAGGTCTGGTAACCATGGGGTATGTTGTTGAATCCATAGCTTATTACAATGTGTATAGCAGTTCTGGCCACAGTTAGTTGCACGTGGAGCACCTCTGATGCATTGTGCTAAGTAACTAGCCAGGATGTGTGTACAACATAGTGGAATATGGGAACACCCCAGCCGTGGGTGTGCCTGTCTAGGTTACATGACTGAAAGGTATGGTCTGTGTATAACCTGTCATTGCAGGTGTGCTCTGCAGAGCCTAGAGGCAGGTCCCAGTCACAGCAGAGATACTGAAGTGGTCCATTATAAGGAGTGCCTTGCCTGCGTGCGTCAGAGATGAAGATATCAAGCTTTGCGTCACATGATGTTTTGCTTGTCTGTTCCCATTCTGGTGGTGAATGTTTTGGGAAACTGTGCAAGACAGGCAGTATAGAAGCAGCAAGAGCCTTACATGTTATCTGTACTCCCAGGGCTGACAGGTGCAGGTCATCTGTGCCAAAGCATCATGTTTTGTTGACCATGTCAGTCAAAGTGGACAGATACCAGATGCCTGTGGAATGACAGCAGAAGCATAGGCACCTGTTGAAGTGACACAGTCAGTCATTGTGCAGTGGTAACAGGTCCAGATGAATGCATAATGCTCCCCAGGGCTTGGCCCATACCTTCAGGGCTACAAGACCGGTGAGCTATTGCATGTCCCTGCACAAGTAGTCTGTGAAGTTGCATCTCAGGGCAGTCACACTAACATGGAGAATGACAGTCAAATTGTACCTGGTGAGGTGTGGCATGGGTGCATAGATTATGTTGCAGAACCAGTTACCTGACAGCAAGATGTAAGCGACTATCGCCTTGTGTAGCCTGCTGAGTGGAACATCAGTGTGACTGCCTATAGAGTCACATATGACAGGTGTGTTGTGTATGTTATAACACCCTATTGGCTGTATGTTATGGGCACACATGAGTCTGTGGGCTATAAGTTATTGTTGTTGTGTTTGGTGATGGCTGTCTTTGGTGCCTACACAGAGTATGGAGAGGTACTGCACAAGTTGTACTCGTATGTGTGGCCTGTGGTGGTGGAGATCTTGTGAGACTATGTGATGAGTGAGGTGTGTTGCGAATGTTACACATCCCCACATGATTGTCAGGTTCAGTCAGGGTTGGTGACAGCATTACCCCCAGCATGGTTGCATATGTGGATCTCCCACAGGCTGTAGTGTCGTAGGTTGGAAGGTGAGCATTGACTGTGTACATGAGACAATTGCTCTATTGCCACATGTATGACATATTCATCATATAGACAGGCAATAGCACTGGTACGTGACAGTTGGACATGCCTGTATATACAACCATGTCTCACAAGATATGTGAGTTACGTGTGTACAACAGCTGTTGTACTGTAAGCAAGCTGGAAATGTATGGACAGACAGTGTACTTGTGAGAAATGGTGTGGAATGCGTGCTATATTAATTGGTAGCTCATGAAGTGCTCACAAGTTCTGAACAAGTGCTGACCATGAAAATACAATACAGATAGGGTGTTGGATAATATCAACCCACAAGTGGTGATGACAGTCATAATTGGTGGCACTGCACTATTACCCTGCTGAGTATGGTATGCAAGTCCATGAACCATTATCACTGTAGATGTTAGCAGTACAGATGTACATGACAGTATGGATGTTTGACTACATATACCTTCGTATGTCACAGGAGTGTTCTGCCAGTGGCCTGTTGACAGAATCAACACTACAAAAGGTGCCAGAGTGACATGTGCATATCACACCAGTGCCAGCTACAGTAAAACAGGGTTAATGTGTTGTACTCCACCCTCATTGTAGCCCATACCACACAGACAAATGTGAGGCATCTGTGTATGTAAGGATATGAATGGCCATGACCTATGAGCAATAGCTGTCTCAGTGTTGCGAACAACATACAGAATGGGCTTTGTGGGTGAGGTGTGTGACATATGTGCAGATTCTGACAGATGATATCAGCATTGTCACCGCTAGGTGAATATCCCTGTACCCATTAACTACCACCTAGGCTGCGGTCAACATTATGGACACTGTGTAAGGGATGGTGCTGTGCAGTTCACCTCCCTGAGTTGGTGACATCTCCAGGCCCCTTGGGTAGTCATACAAGGTACCCATGTCATGACAGGGTGCCATCCATGAGCATGGAGATCATTGGACAGGCATACACAGCACTCGGGTGACCAATATTGGAGCACATATCACCTTTAAGGGATATTGGCCATGCGTGGATGGGCGATACCAGCCTTCACAATCCTCACCTCCACTATGCAGCATGCTGTCTACCATGCATAAAGACATGTGCTACACTATGATGTTGGACATGTTACATGTCCATATCCTGATCTGAAAGACATACGTCATGGACAGTCACCGTCCTACTACTAGGATTGCCACATGCTGGACAGATCCCTGTGCCATACATGTGACATACTCCCGCCATACCATGCAACCCTGTCCATCAAAGCTGCACATGTCATCTCTGTCATACATGGTGTGATGACCGCATGGTAGATGTAGTATCAACTGTCTGGATCAGTAATGTGGCATTGATGCACCTTGCGGTAGGAAAATGGCTGTCGGATACAGCTAGGAAACCTTGCCCATACATGCTATAGTTGATAACCATCCCTACGAATGATGTCCGACTAGCCATTGTCCCATGTCTATCACATGTGCAACACAGGCGATCCGTGGCAGGACATTGAACAACTGTACAGTGCCGTGTAGATGTATATGGCAAAACACATGCATGTAAAGGTTTCCATGCGTATGCGTGCATTGTCACTGCTCAAGTCCATTGAGGCAGTGTATGTGTTGATATGTGACATATACACAGCATCAAGGTCAACAGCATTACCGTGGACACATCCAGGCATGTGCTGATAGGTAAGAACACCAGTGCAGGCAAACAGACATGCCCACATCAAGACAGCATTCACATGGACTATGAACAATGTAATGAGATGACACACATATATGGTGATGATAGCCAATGCATAATGGGTGTTACACGTGTGACACAAACATGTCAGTCGTGTCAGTGTCATGATGATCTGAAAAGATAACTGTGCAGATGTACTAGATTTACTAGAAATGTATGTGCAGCAGTATCTCTGTACATCTCTGATACTGTGACCTGTCACCATCATTATGTCTTACAGATAATGCCTTGTACACGCCTGCCAGCGTACAGCCATCAGGAGGATGATGTCCTCATCCCGTACCTCCATGAGAACTACGAGGTGTTGTTCAGCCATGTGCCACAGCATGCCCAGCAGCGTGACAACCTGTGGCAGGATCTTCGCAGGAGGGTGAATGATGTGGGTGGCCATAACCGCTCCTACCAGCAGGTGTGCAGACACTGCACGGACTTGATACGACATGCAAAACAGCATGCCACTGCAATTGCCAGGGAACAAGGTGGAACAGGTGGTGGCTCACCAACCCAGCCCCCACTCACACACACCGAGGAGGTACTGGCCAGTTTGGGGACACCCTCAGAACAGCATCCACAAACACTAGCTGCCATCGTGGAGGTGGGTGTTTCCCAACCAATGAGCTTGGAGTTGCCTGGTAAGTCAGAACTGCACATATGACTATTATATCCCATTTAGTTGCATGTGTCACTGTACATTATGTAATGTAACATCATATGCAAGGTATGTTGACACACATGCTGCATACTACAGTATGCTACCCTGTGTATGCACACATGTGAGACTCCCTATGCTGTGGAACAAAATCCCGGTACATGTGAGGCAGAGCACCTCTCTGGTCTTGTTCAAGAGGAATCTTGACCAATGGATGGGAGATTGCAGATATACCCCAGGGATTACTTCAGCGTCACTGCTTGACAGAGGCACAGCAAAATGATAGGCATAGTTTTTATTCAAACTAAAGGGGTGGCGAAAGCCACATAACTATGGGCTAGGCTTATAAATGCCCTTGGGCAGATGGCCTAGTATGAACCTATGAACCTATGAACCTATGAACCTATGTGCATACTATATGCTATTGTACAGGCAAATGTGTTAACATGCACAGTGCACCCTGTGGCTGTCATACAGTCATGGATAATGTTCAAACTGCTGTGTCACCCCTATACAGGTACCTCTGGCGTGCCGCACAGACATCAGTTTGTTGCAGATGAGACTGTCATCAGTATCAGGCATGTTAAAGCATAGATCTAGTCACCATGTGGCCAGTTAACACTTGTACACTTGATGTTCAGTCCAGTCATGATATACAGGTCGCATCACCCATCATTCACACTGGCTACCCATGTGCAATATATACAAATGAAATGATACACCGACATGAAACCACAGTATTTGTCATTGCTACATGTGTGGACATATGTACTATACAATGGAACAACACATGTGATACGGAAACAGTACCACACAGTGAGCTGTGATATGGGCAGCCCACAGGAGTCACCATTGTGTTATATGTCCCTGCAATGGGTGCACACATTCTGATGTGCCATCTGACATGTCCCAGACACATAGTGTTCTGGCTGCAATATTGTCACACTATCCCATAACCCATACCCCACATACCAAACATACAACCCGTTGTCTGCATAGCCCTGTGGATGGTGACATATCTGACATCTATGGGTGTATGTCATATGTGACAACACAGACATGTGAGATAGACAGCCATCACACACATTTGGCCAACACATGTGCACACATGGCCATGGGGGATGGCCAGGGACACGTAGCCACACAGTAGATGTGATGTGTATACACCCTGTTGCACACTGTCCACACATGGTCCAATTATAGCCTTAGTTGACTGATTATACAGTTGATGTGGTACACTGGACATCCTAAAAGCCTGTGCACAGCTAGTGGAGGTGTCACTGAAGTCTACCATATAAGATGTGTTGTACATCACGACTGTGTCATAGCATGACAGTAGTCACCTGTACAGCTTCCACAGACATTGACACCACATCAGGCCACAGATACTGTACATTTCCCTTGCTGCTGTAGGACATCACCATTAGCTGTGCACCTCGTGTGTGTGGTACATCAATGTCATGTGGGACATGGTGAATTGACAAGTCTGCTATGTGTGGACATGGTTCGCAGGCCGCTAAGACTCTGTAGTAGTTGTGCAGGGGTGTCATCTGTAGGTCCTCCAGTGACCTGTCACATGACACAGCATAGTTTGGTGTGTGTACACCTCAGCATTGTGAGTCACAATCCACAGTTATTTCATGGGTATGCATGCAGTTATGACTATGCAATGTGTACATAGTATGCACTGTATAGCAATATAGACGCCTCATGATGCCACGCAATGGCACAGTGTCTGAACTTCACACTGTATAGCAATGTAGATGGCTCACACTACCCTTCCATGCTCATGCACATTTGCTAAACATGCATTCTATCTGTAGGGCATACAGACAACATTGCAATGTGATGCCCATTACAATGCTGTACATGTGACAGGACACCATTATGTCAGACATGTATGCATGTTAATGCACACGTCAGCAGATTACATGTCAAGGTCATGTCAGCCATGTGTACTGTTATCCTGTTCTGGTCCACATGGTGAATCACAGGGATGCATGCATGCTACCATGATTGTGTGAACTGCATGGCTACTGATATGACACCTGCTTGCTGTAGTGTGCACCCCAGGGAGGTATGCTAACTAACACTATTAATGTCTGAGCTGCATGCCGTCTGCTGTATCACATGCATACTGCATGCCGTCTGTCAAATCACATGCATGGTGTGTCTGTGTGTGTGTCTGTGTGTGTCTGTGTGTGTCTGTCACTGTGTGTGTCTGTCACTGTGTGTGTGTGTGTGTCTGTCACTGTGTGTGTCTGTCACTGTGTGTGTGTGTGTCACTGTGTGTGTGTGTGTGTCACTGTGTGTGTGTGTGTGTCTGTCACTGTGTGTGTGTGTGTGTCTGTGTGTGTTACTGTGTGTGTGTCACTGAGTGTGTGTGTCTGTCACTGTGTGTGTGTGTCTATTGTAATTTAGAGTCTTTCTTTGCATTCACAGGTGATGTAGGTGCGTTACCCTCCTGCGGCCCATCTGATGTTAGTGTCCCCACAGATACTAGCAGTGATGAACATATGCATGAGGTACAGGCAGGGTTGTCAGGGGCTGAATCTGTGCCAGTGGTTGCCATCCCAGCTATGCCTCCCCCTTTCCCCGCACACAGTTCTTCTGCCAACACATACCGCTTCATCAGTGGCCATAAAGGAAGGACAGTCAGTGTCTGTCAGCGTGGAACAGGAAAGTGTGGTGGCTACAGAAGGTGTGTCTCCACACCATGGTGTCAGTGTAATGACTGCAGATGTGCCACACTGGCATGTGCCCGATGCTGCTCGTAGGAGGACCTCTGGCAGACATGCACCTGCAGGACGGAGAGCAGCAGCTGGTATCACCAGACGCATGTTCCAGACTGTAATGGCGGCACAGACACATGCTGAATGGCAGAACAGGGAAGGGCAGAGGCTGCAGAGGGCTGCTATCCGTACCCTAAACGACAACATCCAGGCATTGGAAAATGCTCAACAGCATATTGCTGATGTTCTGCACAGGCAATTGGGTGACATGGTTGGAATCCTTGACCGTGGCATGGCAATCTGCGAGCATGAGCTGTCTGTGCTGGAACATCTGATAGGAGTAAGGCATAGGCCACGTGGACGTAGGCCAGCTACACCACCTAGTGCAGGTCAACGTGAGCGTGCCACCTCACATGCCCACTCCCATAGTGCAGGTAGCAGTAGCAGTGCAGCTGGGGCTGCACTGTCCACACCAGGACACAGCAGGCCACGTGTATGTGGCCTTGGACATTCCCAGCAGGGACATGGTTCCAGCGGACATATGTCGTCGGACAGTAGCCAATCTGTTCCTCCGCCTGGTAGTGCCCGTGCAACCCCTGGCAGGCACAGGTCACGTGGCCATGGCCGGACACAGGGAGCTGTACAACCTGGTCTGTACAATCTGGAACTGTCAGTAATACCCCTGTATAGGCCTCACAAAAGGCAGAACTGTGTACACACATACACGCATACAGCAAACACATCTGTAGGGCACCACAACACCCACATGCATACTGAACAGACATGTCCAATCATGTCACCGGCCCTTACCCGCACACATGATGTCATCCATTGGTGCAGCCTATGCCCCTGGCAAACATTATTACCCTGTGCATATGATGAAGCCTGTGCCACATCCCTGTCATCCACACCATCGGTACAAGGACATGCTCAAATGGTCTGATGCACAGGGTGAACAGAATAGTGAGAGAAGTGTATATTACATTAGTTGTGTAAGAATAGTGAGAGAAGTGTATATTACATTACTTGGGGTAAGAATAGTGAGAGAAGTGTATATTACATTAGTTGTGTACTGTTGACACGCACCAAACATACCATGTAGTACAGGTTTAGCATGCATTGTTATATGTTCACAGTATGTGTCTCGGTAACAACAGAAACAGCATGTTGGTAATGATGCCCTGGTTCCCTCCTTATGGTCTACTTGCATGTGCCTACAGGTAGCAGTGTTTTCAGTCTCCCATGTGTAACTGTGGAGTGCTCACAGGCACGTATGGCAATATCAGGATGCTATACGTAGCCTCAACCTGACTGTTGGAAAGGCTAAAATACCACAGATGTTGACACATGTACTGATCCAGAAGCATGTGGGCAGTTTAATGGGCTACAGTGGCTAGAGACGTGACATCCATACCAGGTCACATCACAGGTATGTTGACATGGTGCAGGGAATGTACACAGCGGTCTGGCCGATGATAACGTTAGAGGCCACTTGATAGTATGAGGCCTTACTGTGTAGCAGTAATACCCTGTCACATTACAGGAACATGCCCACACTCACGGGGTCAACACCACTATAACGCACACCCCATAGTGTTGAGGTGAGGATCCCTGCCTATGTGGTCATCACCCTCACAGTACTGTGCACCCACATGACGTGACACAGAGAAAGAACATGTACAGGTAGCCGGTACAGCTAAGACTGATGGCATCAACAGGGTAGTAGACTGCATCACCATGAGGGATTAGGGATCCTGTGTGTTCTGTATGGTAGCATACACCCTCACTCCATGCACCAGACAGCCATACATACATACACACACACACACTGTGGAGACCACAAATGTCATTCACATACGGATAGCTGATATGTGTGTGATACACACACCACCCCTGCCTACGTCATGCTTTCCACACTGCAGTATGTACAGATCTCTACAACAGTGTACAGGGGTGTGTAACAATTGGGAAGTATTCCCCACCATACGTGGCATATATGGTCACACAAGCAAACACCCATGGCAGTACTGTGAATGACACACCTGCTAAATGATGAGACGTCTGACAGGCATGCGGCAGTATTGGCTGCATTATGTGTACCAACGCTACATCCGGCAATTGTGCTGCTATATGCACACGGGAGGATGTAAGTGTTACAGGTGTCAAGTGACTTACAGTCAGTAACACCTGACCGCTGTGTAGGTTTTATGTCTTCACCGCCAAGTAACAGTAACATAGCGTACTGTTTGCACATGTAATGGTAGGATGGTGTGTGACACACCTGTGAGCTGTCCCCGGCAAACATCCATCTGCACAGGTGGATCACCGCTTTATGTACACACATCCATCCATACCTGATGTACATCCTACCATACTATCAGTATGTCACCATATACAGGTGTCAATGATGGGGCTGCGTTGCAACTGCATGTTGTAGTTGGGCACAGATGAGTTACATACATCAGCTACTGCACATGCATGGTAGGTGCATGCACACTACAAATTGTACATGTGTGTTGGTCCTACATGCCTGTCATGTAGCCATGTTTGTATGCATTGCAATTGGTGGACATGTGTGATGACATACATAACACATGGACTGTTGTATGATATGATGGGTGCCATGGGCAACTAGTGCAGAGGGAATGTGTCCTCGGTCAACATTGCTACCTCATGTACTGTTAGCATTCAACAGCCATGGACCCACCTTCCATTTGCATGCATGTGATTGCTGTAGCCACTTGTCTGCACGAAGGACAGCAAAAGCTATACTATTTACATATGTGTTGTGTGTGTGTTCCATGCACATATCCACTGTGATTGCATGTATGTCATATCCAAACATGTGTGTTCTTTGGTGTACAGCGACAGTCATCTGTCACAGCTGTGTAAGACCCAGGGCCCCTGGTATGTGTAGAGCTGACCTGGTTATGTACAGTGGTATCATTGCAATGCATAACACATGATGGAACCCTGTCGGTACATGTGTAGTCTGCACAGTTGCTGTAGACCTATGTACAGTCCACTGGTCATGAGTCACATGGTGGTGTGGTAATGTATGGCTGTGTATTGCTGGTCCAATGACATGGTGATGTCTGAGGGCTACATTGTAGACTACGGTGTGTACCTCTGTGATCTGCACCTGAGACATCTGTGATGACTCCTGAGTGTGTACTGGTCAGTACATGTGAGTGGCCTTCATGTACATGGGGACAGTAACACCATACCGTGCCCTTCTGTGTTTAGAATCTGCGTGCATGCAAGACGGCCCTTTGCAATTGCTGTGTGAGCATGCCCAGTACACCGTTGTGTAGATGGACACACAGTACATTCCAAACTGCGCCCTTCCATGTTTAGAATCTGTGTGCATGCAAGACGGCCCTTTGCACCTGCTAAGTGTGTGAGCATGCTCAGTACGCCATTGTGTAGATGGACACACAGTACATTCCAAACTGCCCCCTTCCTTGTTTAGAATCCGTGTGCATGCAAGATGGCCCTTTGCAAGTGCTAAGTGTGTGAGCATGCCCAGCACGCCGTTGTGTAGATGGACACACAGTACATTCCAAATGGACGTGTGATACTATGCGTGTGGGCATGCCCAGTGACACCTTGTGTCAGTGATGTGCCTCTGTGTATGGGCATGGCCATTGACATCCTGTATAGCGATGGTGGTCATCCAGGCAACAGATGTCCCTTTTCAACAGCACGATGGATGCCTACATTGAACACACTGGTTGACTGTCTTGAAGGGTGTACTGTCTGTGGCGCATCCCGTATCTATGTAGTGTTGTTGTAGTGCTCCATAGATATTTAGTTCCCCCAATCACACCACTGCCGTGTGTTTGTCTATGTCTGCCTTGGGACAGTAATATGCTTTCAGACTGCTCACTCTCTATATAGTCCCTATCAGCGTCCTTGCCTTTGCGGATGATGTCATCCACCTAGAAGTATGCCTCTGGGAGTGCTGTGTTCAGTAATCTCGGTAGCGTGTTCTGTAACTGCGTAATGCTATAGTGTGATAAGGTAGTTAGGTGTATGTTTGACTCCCAGCCCTGCCAAGTGTGTGCCTCTGTGTGTGTGTTTCCAGCTGCCTGGGGGCACAGTAATGCTTTTAGATGCCTCACACCACATACATTCCCTATCGGTGTCTTTGCCTTTGCGGATTATGTCATCCACCTAGAAGTATGCCTCTGGGAGTGCTGTGTTAAGTAATATCGGTAGCGCGTTCTGTAACTGCGTAATGCTGTAGTGTGATAAGGTAGTTAGGTATGTTCAACTCCCAGCCCTGCCAAGTGTGTATCTGTGTGTGTGTTTCCAGCTGCCTGGGGACACAGTAATGCTTTTAGATGCCTCACACCACATACATTCCCTATCGGCGTCTTTGCCTTTGTGGATGATGTCATCCACCTAGAAGTATGCCGCTGGGAGTGCTGTGTTCAGTAATCTCGGTAGCGCGTTCTGTAACTGCGTAATGCTGTAGTGTGATAAGGTAGGTAGGTGTATGTTCAACTGCCAGCCCTGCCAAGTGTCTGTGTGTGTGTGTGTCTGTGTGTGTGTGTGTGTGTGTGTCTGTGTGTGTGTGTGTGTGTGTGTGTGTGTGTGTGTGTGTGTGTGTGTGTGTGTGTGTGTGTGTGTTTCCAGCTGCCGGGGGACACAGTAATGGTTTTAGACGCCTCACACCACATACATTCCCTATCGGCGTCTTTGCCTTTGCGGATGATGTCATCCACCTAGAAGTATGCCTCTGGGAGTGCTGTGTTCAGTAATCTCGGTAGCGCGTTCTGTAACTGCGTAATGCTGTAGTGTGATAAGGTAGGTAGGTGTATGTTCAACTGCCAGCCCTGCCAAGTGTGTGCCTCAGTGTGTGTGTGTGTGTGTGTGTGTGTGTGTGTGTGTGTGTGTGTGTGTGTGTGTGTGTGTGTGTGTGTGTGTGTTTCCAGCTGCCTGGGGATACAGTAATGCTTTTAGATGCCTCACACCACATACATTCCCTATCAGCGTCTTTGCCTTTGCGGATGATGTCATCCACCTAGAAGTATGCCTCTGGGAGTGCTGTGTTCAGTAATCTTGGTAGCGCGTTCTGTAACTGTGTAATGCTGTAGTGTGATAAGGTAGTTAGGTGTATGTTCGACTCCCAGCCCTGCCAAGTGTATGTGTGTGTTTCCAGCTGCCTGGGGACACAGTAATGCTTTTAGACGGCTCACACCACATGCATTCCCTATCGGCGACTTTGCCTTTGCGGATGATGTCACCCACCTAGAAGTATGCCTCTGGGAGTGCTGTGTTCAGTAATCCTGCTAGCACATTCTGTAACTGCATAATGCTGTAGTGTGATAAGGTAGTTAGGTGTATGTTTGACTCCCAGCCCTGCCACGTGTCTGCCTGTGTGTGTGTGTGTGTGTGTTTCCAGCTGCCTGGGGACAGAGTAATGCTTTTAGATGGCTCACACCACATACAGTCCCTATCGGCATCTTTGCCTTTGCGGATGATGTCATCCGCCTAGAAGTATGCCTGAGGGAGTGCAGTGATGCTGGAACTCGGTAGCGCGTTCTGTTACTGCATAATGCTGTGGTGTGGTAGACTAGACAGGTAGATGCTCGATTCCAGGGCATGGCGGGTGTGTGTTTGGCAGTTATAGCATATGTGTTGGTATCTGTGGGTGGCTAGCTGTAGGATATGTCCAGTTTGTTTTGTTGCTGACCTATTTAGTGTCCACAGCCCACATATTCTGCCAAGACACTGGGTTGTCAACACACACAGTCACCAATAGGTCTGGTGAGTAACTGTCAGCAGCCCTACTCTTACCCTTGCTACGGTCTGACCCGTGTGACGCAACATAACACACGTGCCTTGATATTAACAACACTACATGATGCAGGTGGCACATGTAGTTTCCTTTCCATTCTTGTCTAATGCATTGCTGTCATGTGGTTTGCTGTTGTGATATAAATGCCATATCTACATATGTGTGTACATGTATACGTGTGTATGTATGTATACAAATATGTATGTCCATGTATATATGTCTACAAATAATATCTGTGATATGTGTAGATGTAGAGGTGGCCATAGATGTGAACATATGACTGGGGACATCAGCACTATTGACTATTTTTGCCAGATGATCTGTACGTGATAACCTGGGATCTATGTATATCTGCCATGGCGTGGTGTTAATGCACATCATCTGTGGTGTGCAGGGCCACGGGTTTTAGTTGTGTAGACACCGGTTATTTTGTTGCTGGGCAGACCATGGGACATTGAATATGGTGTTGGTAAGGCACCTGTTGCCGGTTGTGTGTGGATCTGAGCGACACTGAGCAGTGGTTAATATGTTGGAGGTTCGGTATGGGTCATATAACTATTCATTAGAAGACTATTCTTTGCAGATGAGGTTGACTATGGTGTATCACATTTATCACCAGGGTGTGGTGCTGGTCCTTGGAGTGTATGTGTGTAGTCAGCCAGGTGCAGGTCTCGCATATAGTTGACAGCATGGGAGGGGGGTCAGGCATACTGTACGTACATTGCAGAACTGTGCCTTGGGACTGCTCCTGCCTTAGCAAACCTAAGCTAGGGGTGTGTCTATACCTGCCTGGTGATGTTGGGAGGGATGACAGCAGTGGTGGAGTAGTCAGGGTGTACAGGCTGCACAAACTGGTGTTGATCAGCCCAATCAGCTGATGACATGGCCAGCCTGCACATGAACAGTACATTAATGCGAGCAAGCAGCATACACACATGTTTCGTCCACATTCTACACCACCGGTGTATACCTGCAGGGACATTTCACGACACAGTCCAACCAAATGACACGGGCTGCAGCTGGCAACATATACCAACATGTGCAGGAGGCTGGGGCAGTGCGGATGTGTATGCTGCCGAAAAACCCTTACTGGGGTGACATAACACTTTATAGACTGGGGGTGACTTACCAGGGTCTACATGGGCTGGGGATTTTGGAGCCCTATGGGTGGACAGAGACCTCCTACAGCAGCTTGTTGACCTGTGCCTAACACATCAAACAGGCCAAAGGGAACGCATCACAGTGGATACCATGGGATGTGTTGGCCTAGGTGTACTAGCCACAGGTACCTCACACAGCACAACTGGGGATATCATGGGTATCTCACAGGCATCTGCATCCAGAATATTGCACCAGTTCACAGATGCCATGTCAACACATGTTATTGAGCACATACAGGTCCTCCACACACGTGATTAGTGGACCAGCAATATGAATATGTTCAACCACATGGATGAGTACCCTGGGGTACTGGGTGCTATAGCCTGCACACGTCCATCCAGGGAGCAGGGTAGGCCCTACAGTCAGTGCAGGGGCATACCCTCCAACAGCTAGGCCCTATGCAATGGCCACGGCATGAGATTGAATTTGTGTGCTGTCTGCCCTGGAAGCTGTGGTGTGTCCAACATATGGCGTCTGACACAGCTGTAGCACACCCAATGCCTATGTGGACATCCCCTACAGTCTCCTCGTGGGGGATGCTAGGTAAACACTGGTATAGTGGCTTATAACACCCATCAGCAATGCACATACATCTGAACAGTCACACCATACTGAGGCGGATGCACAGGCAAGACATATACATGTGCATGTGTTTGGGATGCTCGGTTCACAGTTCTGGTATCCGGACACATCTGTTGGGGCTCTGCAGTATTCACAAGCTACATGCATACATGTTGTTATGTTATTTGCTATTCTACACAATGTTATCCTGCAGTAACAGTTGCAGTAGGAACAGCATGGGGCAGGGCCACACAGCCCAACACCACTGCCAAGGCCTGTACATGCACAGTGTGACTTGGTGAAGGAACTACCTGAGTAGAGCAAAGTCAGCGACAGCCCGTGCACAGTATGACCTGCCCTTGGCAAAGAGGCAACACAAGGCATATGTACTGACACAGTAGGTACCCACGGATTTCCCCTCTCTGACCAGCACACAGTACAATGGATGCCAAACATGACAGTACCTGTGCTCGGCCATGTATGGGAGGTGCACTGTGTGCATCCAACATAGGCAGCACTTCAGCACCGTCCTCCAGTCCGTAACACAACCAGGGTATGTCTATTGACCTAACAAGTGGAAGTTGTATTAGAATGTGTACTTACCCATTGCTCTGGTATGTATGTGAGTATACAAGTGACTGTGGTGGCCACATGTTAGGGCATCAGACAGTACACATCCATAGTGGCACCATGACCACTGTAGCACATATGGGAGTCACAATGGTAGGCTGTAGTACACAGGTTGTCCTAACCCACTGCAGATTAAGGGCTAACCATCATGTGTGTCCATTCAGCCCACGCATGTTCCATGCAGCTGGACAGATGTGGACCAATACAGACAAATGATATACGATGGCCTACCGATATGCCCAATGACTGACCCCAACCCCCTATGACACACACAGACAACAGCAGGCTAGGCTGTTTGATGTAGGATGTGTAATAGGACATCCAACACCACTGTGCTGGTAATTAATGCTGGGAACTGACATACCCTGGTATCCCTCCAGCCAGCAATTTAGGTAGGTCCACACATTGACATGGAGTACCCGGCAGACCAGTACAGTAGTGGCAGATGTGTACAACTGTTGGCTGTGCCCCCTGTCACACCTACACATGTGAGAGTCATGTGCACCACCCACGGTGCTGTGTAGGACTGTGGTTGTGGTTGCACGTCCATCCATGCTATACAGACATGTAGCAACTGTCAATGCCACATGATCATTAGCTACCCTGCAGACATAGCATGTCACCTATTGGTGTAGAACGGAGGGGTCAGCAACACAGTACTAACTATCTAGACATGTGACACATGCAATACAGTTGACCATACTTTGCATGCTCACATACATGATGGTATTGTCAGTCTACAACATGCGTAACAGTCATACTGGGCATGCTCACACACTGAACCACAGGACGGCCAGACATGCACACACCAGTGGTCCGGACATATCTGCCAGTACATTGCTATACTGTTGGATGTCTGCGCTGTATGGTGTTTGCGGTCTATTGTCTGTACATATGCCATGGTCTATTGTTAATTCACATGAGCTATGTGTGCAGGGTACTTCTACCATCATGTGTATAGGGCAGTTCTTTGTTTGCGGACAGGCCGACGCCTTTTGATACAAACCGGGTAAGGCACAGTCCAGCAGGTGGGAGCTGTTGTGCGTGGGTTTGCACAGTGTTAAGCACTGCTGACCTCTGGTCACAGCACCTTATACACGTTTACACTCCACATTTCTTTGACAGGGCACTACTGGCATACTGGTAGACAAACACGCTTACAGCCGCTCGCTCTCCGACATTTCCGTTTACATTTGTCACTCACACTGGGTGTGTGCGATCCCTTGTGATGTGTATTACATCGGACTACATGACTACAGTATCGGGTATGTGTAACCATTTTGCGATGGCAGCCGTTCGACTGTACAGACTCGGCGGCCTGTCCAGTGACGTACTCATATTATATGCATGTTCCTCATACGATCTGCTCCCATCTGCCTGATACATGGGAACCGATACTCTGCAATGCTGACATGTGACTTGAGTTTGTTAATGTAGTTGTCTGCCGAGTCATGCTACCGCATACCAACTGCACGTTGACCACCTTTCAGATTGCACGACTGGAGACTGTAGGAGTGACACCTTTCCCACTTTGCATGGGACAGTCCCTCATCACACATCACATGTGACAATACCAGAACTCTCCACCAATCGGGGACACATTTCTGCAGACTCAGGGACAGGTCATAAAAAACAGGGACACTTTTACAAAAGTAGTGCTATTAACTTGACACATTGACAGAATCAGAGCATATGACATAATACACATATTCTGAACTAACAGTTGTTTATAACTCTTATTTATTGTCATTAGTCAATAAGTGTAATTCACCACCGTTCCTTCAACAGCCACTACATTTAGGAGGGATTAAGATGGACACAGTTAGACTTTCAGTCAAACTCAGGGACATACCTGACATTCAGGGACAGTTGAGTGGTATGGACAATACTCTAGCCATTGCAACTGTCCTGATTAGGGGACCTTCTCATGTTGTAGGTGTCTGTACTGGTTGCTTGTTACAGGTCTTGTATACCTGACACGTCGATATGTCATATGTAGTAGCATAAGCAACTATACTGCTGCTAGACTATGCTTTGATTTGCTCCGAAATGTATATTTCTGTACTATGAATGGCTGTAAGTATGTTCTGCCCTGGTACATCTGACAGTTCTACAGAGCAGGTTCCACTTTGGCCGTTCAGACTGGTGGTGGCCCTATAGACCCTATATGTAGAGCTATCACGTGTCGAGGCAACACATACCCACAGCATACCTCTCAACTGTCCCTGATTTTCAGGGCTGTCCCTGATTTTGACTCAAATTTTAACTCTGTCCCTCTTAATTCCTCCTAAAACTAGTGACGTTTGGAGGAAAGGTGGTGAATTACACTTCATGAATAATGACAATAATTAAGAGTTACAAACTTATTTTACTTCAGAAAATGTGTATCAATTCATATGTTCTGATTCTGTCAGTGTTTCCAGTTAATAGCTCTAATATTTTAAATGTGTCCCTGATTGTCCTTGTGTTTTCTTGACTTGTCCGTGATTCTGTTGAAATTTGTCCCCAAATGGTTGAGAGGTCTGACCCACAGCCAGTAGTACATGGACGACCTCCACGGTTTGCATACGTTAAGGTTATTCATGTAGCATTATAATTGATAATACTGTTTCATATTACATATAGCTGTTACTGATACAACAAATTGATGTCTGACACCACTACACACACTATATAGCCTCCATTCCCAAACTCACAGGCCCAGACCTCTCAACCAATTGGGGACAAATTTCAACAGAATCAAGGACAAGTCAAGAAAAAATCTGAGACAATCAGGGACACTTTTAAAATATTAGTGCTATTAACTTGAAACATTGACAGAATCAGAGCAAATGAATTAATACACATTTTCTGAAGTAAAAGAAGTTTATAACTCTTAATTATTGTCATTATTCATTAAGTGTAATTCACCACCTTTCCTCCAAATGTCACTAGTTTTAGGAGGGATTAAGAGGGACAGAGTTAACATTTGAGTCAAAATCAGGGACGTCCCTGAAAATCAGGGACAGCTGAGAGGTATGCACAGGCCATGTGCCATAACTGTCGATTTGCAAGACACAACTGCCCAGATGGGTGTGTCCCTCGTGGTGTATGGGTGTTTAACCTCTTCTATTATGCTATCATCTACCTGAGGTGGTCAGCAACTTATGCACTTTCCGTCAGTAGCAGAACTCACATACCAATGGGTGTGAATGAACACTGTATCAGGAACAATGCATAACACTCTGCAGGACACATTTAGATGATTGGTTTTATTAACCAGACACATTCACAGTCACAGAACATATGTATTCATTCACATTTGTCGAGGTACATGCCGCTTATGACTCTTACATGTTGTCATCTGTCATTACCTGTATTCCGCCACCTGTTCACCTAATAGTAGTTCTGGCAGTGTTTAGTTGGACTTTGTTACATTCTGATACATAACTATGGACGTCCATGCTAATCAGGTACATGGCACTGTGTAGGTCTCTATGTATTCCCCGATGTGCTCTTCAGGTTTGGGAGGTGTAGGCGTATGCTATGCCCACATAGGAATATTAATGACTTCCACTGGGTGGGCCTACTACATCTCTGCCAACCAGCACCTGCACACTTAAGCCCATTAATGCATACCCATGGTCCACCTACCTGGCACCCCTCTACAGCAGTCATGACAAATACTTACTGCGAGCACAGCTGGGGTATGAGCACACCCCTACACATTGCCCACTCTCCCCATCTCGGGACACATGTTGTACGTTTTGTCAACCCATGTATTATCACACTTGCACAACCTACTGTTCCACGTGCACCTACATCCTGCTCGTAATAATGTCAGCAGATTCTTTTATACCCTGAAATTTTGGGGTCCCGCAAGGGACACCATTATCCATGTTTAAAGTGTAGACCTTGCAGAACTCTCCCACTGGTCCTTTCCTACCGGTGTTTTGGACAGCGGCAGTGTATTGTTCTGTATTGCCTGTCTGTATGTCTGTCCAGCCTAACTGGGTGATGTGGGGGGTACAACGTTTTTTTATTGGACCTCCCAGTCACAAATGCCTGGGCTGTAAATATGTTACCCCTAATTGCTGTGAAGTAACCTATTTATGTGAATGTGTATATCTACACTGACATATAGTTTGTTTTGTGTGTATGTGTATATATCACTACCTGTTGTTTGTGTATATATATATATATATATATATATGTATATCTATCTATATATAACCATAGTATATCCTTGTGTGTGTGTGTGTATATATATATATATATATATATATATATATATATATATATATATATATATATATATATATATATATATATATATATATATATATATATATATATCCGTATGGATATATATGTATATGTAAATTAATATAGTTATGTGTATATATACGTTTTTATCTATATATACATCTGTGTGTCCGTTAACCTATACATTTCCCGGACATGGACACTTACACATGCGTATTGGTTTTATCCCTGCTTCAACAGCATACTATTGCCTAAGTCATTCTGACACCGACACTTCACTCCGGTGAACTTGTGCTCAGTATATTGCACATTATGCAGCAGACAGATGTCGCTCGTTTTTCATGACTGGGGTGCCACTGCTAACTGGGTTGTGATAGTGTCATTCGACATATTCCTCGTATGCACAGCCTATTTTTCCTGTTTGTTTCTGTACACATTCATATTATTACTGTTGATAGGATGTGTGTTTGTGTTACTGTGACTGTGCGTCAAGAAATTGTTGTCTTCATGTAGTTGTGTCTTTCTGCTTTTCCTGGTTTGGGGTTGTCACAGCAGAACTCCGTTTCACTCATGGGTGGCATATAGGTTTTACGTGCCAGGCTGCCAGACCTGATGCACAACGTCCGACAATGATACGCACATTCATGCATGTCTCCACGCAAATGACGCTCTATCTGGGAATTGCACCTACGTACTAGCTGACCTCCACGGGCTGCTCCATTGCACCCGGTGCAACATAACCTATCACTCCTGTGTCCATACTCGCATATCCATAGTTTCTCCTGCACACCCGTGTTGAGTTTCCCCGCATAACAGCCATTATACACCTGATATCGCAGCCATGACACACCTTTACACATTGCCCTCTCATGAGCATTGGGGCCCTACACACATTTTGTACCGCTTCGTGTATTCACAGGCTCACCATCCATTCATATTTGCACATACGTGCCTTTCCTGGTGTTATGGAGTACGAACGATTTGCGGGTTGCAAGTGTAGGTGGCCGCAACATGTCCTACATTCTGTCTGTTTACAATGTTGATGTACCACTTCAACAATGTTATGGCCACTGGTATAGCCCTGCCTCTGGTGTGGAGAGCGGTGCTCTACTCACACTTGTGCAGCTTTATGTGACATACGTTGCAAGCACTTCATAATTCCTAACTTGCTCTGGATTCCCTTCACAACCCTTAGGTTTGCTTTCATCTGTCAGCATTCCTAACATATCTAACTATAGATATATATATATAACTATATATATATATATATATATATATATATATATATATATATATATATATATATATATATATATATATATATATATATGTGGGTGTGTGTGTATATATATATATATATATATATATATATACTTATATATATGTGTATATATTGATAAATATGTAGATATATAATTGCATATTTCTGTTATGTCTGTGGATATTTATCTATACACACATCTATCTAACTATATATATATATATATATATATATATATATATATATATATATATGAAAGTCACAGCTGTAGAAGACAACATACATTTGCTATGCTAATAGCTGCGTACACCCGCGCAGGCTCACTTGCATCTACTTATTCTGAGTTACATATGTTTACAAGCACGTCTTTAGGATTACATGTGCCTTATTCCTTATGACAGTACCACTTTGATGGGATCCGGTTAATGGAGCCATGCGAACGCCGTCACCTTTGCATCTATAAATGTTGGCTTTACAGCACAGAGGCATTCATTACACAATTAATATGTGCTATAGTCGTACTTGGACCGGGAATGCCTTTACGTTGGGCAGATGCTGTAACCACTACACTATTGGTGTTCTGGCTCATTTATATGTATACCCATGGTTCATAGCTACTCTGACATATACCTCACCACTTCCCTTACACAGCAGACATCCATTCTCCTTCTGGGAAAACCGCAGTACTACAATTAGGACATTCCCTGTTTCCTACTGCTCTGGACCCGTGCTGCAAGACTACTCACTCCAAGGATATTCATAACTCCTACGCTTATAGTCCTTGCACATACGTGTGTTTGATTGTCAGGGTTTTCAAGTGCTGGTCTGGGCTTAGACTCAGCCGACTGGTGACTAGCACTGCCCTGGCACTGTTCAAAGATCTGACGTAGCTCATGGACAGAGTTACTCCAGAGTTTAACATTCTACCTGTGTTTACAGATACAGGTGTTTGGGCACCTCTGACCACATTATTGGGTCGGCGCTACATAATTTAGGGCAGGGAGTGGTTCCACTGCATAATGCATGTTGGGGGGGTGGTTTCCCTTCCCATTTGACTATTTCATTCATTTATACATGCAATGAATATTATTCTGGACATCTGTTATGAATTCAGATGTCCAGAATAATATTCTGAATTCACTACAGGTATGCAATAGTCCTGTCAACAGATGGGACAGTTGGTTGGTGTACTTCTGTCTATGGACCTCTCTGATACTCGGGGACTCGTGTCTACAGTGACAGGGACAAGGCTATGACAACTCTGGGACAATCACGGACACTTCTACCATATTAGTACTATTAACTTGGAACGTGTTGACAGATTCGTAATACTACTAATTTTCTGCAGTTAAATGCGTCTATTACTCTTCATTGTTGTAAGTAGTCATTCTCATTCAACACCTTTACCCCAAAGGTCACTGGCTTTGTGAGTTTTTAAGGGTCTGGCCAGTTATTGTGCTAATGCTCTGACCATTGGTATCGTTGACATTGTCATATGTACAGGTTGTGCTGTATTCTGGTGACTAGGGTTGGCACCTTTTCAAATGGCCAAGATGGGACATTTTCAGAACACACATCAGATTTTACAAGCCGACACATACCCACGGTCAGTACAACAGATAGAACTTTACTTATTTGCCTACATAAAAGCCTATATTGTTGTAGCGGTTTGGCTGCTTATTCTGTTTCTTGTAACATTTAGGCATTGTAGATACTGCAATAATTATTTTCTGCTACTATTACATAACATATGGGACATAATTATGTCCTACAATCCCAGGACATTTGCCATTTGAAATGTCTTTTGTCAGGACACAACTGTCCAATGATGGACTGTCCCTCGCAAAGCGGGACAAATAATAACCCTACTGCGGACACCAGATTGTTTGGGCCAACACATAGCCACGGTCAGTGCAGGTTTAGAACATTCATTTGTTTCCTAGCTGTGAGCCTTATACCTTTGGCACTTTTGTTGTTTGCCTGTTTCTTGTACGAGTTACATTTATTCTATCCTGATGTGACCGCTTTAGGCAACTGTTACATGCAGTATGGTGCATAGTTATTTCCTACGGTCACAAGATATTTGGCATTGTACCATTGTTGGTCAGGTCACAACTACACACACATTACTTGTCCCTCACACAGTGGATCAGGGGTATCCTATTTACATCAGTGCCTTCATCACCATTATACCATGTGCCACTATGAGAATGTGTGCAATATATTCTCTCGCTTATTCGTGTCGGGACACATGCGTCACATGGGCAGGTGTTTGATCCTGGGTAGTAGGTTATGCATGACCATTTAGGGCTGGACAGTGTCGTGCATGACTAATGCACATTCCAACTTGTGTCCAGATATCTACAGGACTGGACTTCGTGTCTTCCATTCTAAAGTGTACACGGGTTACTTATCCCATGAGGGATATCCCAAAAATTGAACAAGACCAAAACAAGAGATATACCGAACATTCTTCTGGCGTTATGAAAATATGCTGGGGGTTTTACATGCAAGGGATACATTGTGTGCAATCCTGCAACTGCCTAGGGTGACACTACCTACTACATATGCATAGTGGTCACTATGTGTAGATGTGGCTGCACCAAACCAGTAGGCCAAGTATGGCTGGATTTGGTGGACGTCCAGGTAAGGGAGCGGGTTGTGTGATGTGGAGGGGATGCTGGGTAGTCCATTATGCATCCAGGTGTGTTGCATTTGTTATGGCCAGTTCCATCAGGACCAATCTGTGGGTATGTGCCAGTGACATGTCTATACATTTGTTTCACACATTTCAATATTCATATGTTTGTGGGATTGTGTTCTACAGTATGGCCCGTCTGGTTGTATTGCAGCTGTTTATACATGTTTTTGTGTTTCTTTCAGCTTCACCCGCTGCTCCCTCATACACCTCCGGTTCACCTATTCTGCATATGACACAGTATCACCTTGGAGGATTGTACCATTACCCATCACCACACACACACATATTCCTCACACCCATACATCACTGCTTTGGTTGTTGGCTCATGACACGGTCAGAGTAACACATTGAATACCCTACATTTGTCAGGTACCTGTATGGATGTGTGGACTACCCTGCCATGTTTGCTTTCCACATGCTATACCTCATGCACATAGGTTCACGCCCATACTTAACTTTCATTACATGGTTGGTATACCCGGGTACTACCCATTCAACTGTGACACATCCTGACAAGTCCGGCTTGTACTGCTGATTTGCGGATTTTGGCTGACTGTTCTAATCATTGGTAGGATGCCACCTTTTCCTATGTCCAGGATGGGATATATTTCGTACACATATCTGACTGTACTGGACAGCATGTCCCCACAGTCGACAGCATGGATAATACTGTTCCTTTCAGCCTACATGTTTCCTTATAGTTGTAGCTGTTTATATGCTCCTTCTGTTTTGTTTACATGCTTATTCTATTTCCTGTCACATTTGGTATGTGAAATATGGACATACCTTTTGTATATGACTGTTACATGCCTTGTGGGATATGATTCGGACATACGGTCGCTAGATATGTACATTTATCGTGTATTTTGTTATGGACACATCTGCCCAGCTGTGTACCCTCCCTCACATTATGGGTCAGCTGGTGACCCTAACCATTGGGCTGGACGTACCTACTGACGGCTTGCTAACTTATGATGCATTTCACTTCCACTTGGTATAGCTATCTACACTGCATTGGACTACAGGCACATGGTTTTCCATTTCATTTGTTCGCGGGATAGGGACCCGTTATTCCCTACCGTGCATTTGTGTTTTCTTCTTCATTTTGTGTTCGCAGGAACTTTCTTGCATGCTTTGCATACGTTTCAGTATCCATGGACACTGACAGATTTGATTACTATCTTGCAACTTGTTATATACAAGCATTTTAGGTTGCACGTTGACAGCTGACATTTCCATGCCTCTGTGCAGCACTTCGACATGCCCTATGCACTCGCGCTCCTTTCCTGTGCACGTGGCTGTGGCGGCAGCGCACCTTTATTAATATGCATCTGGCGCTACTGCGCCATCTTCACACTGCACTGTCGGTGCAAGCCTACCGCCGGCCTTGCATCGAGCTTCATGAATTCCGGGGAGCATCTATAACATTCCTCACTATCCTGAAACATAGGATGCCGCATATTTCACATATATGGTAACAAAGACCCCACCTAGCTTGTCAAAGAGATACATAAACTGGTAGAAACACAATCACTTGAATTATCAGGTAATACACAGCCCCTAGGTTAAATTCATAAATCTATCTGCGCAGCACCCTGGAAGTTAAATTGATTGTTCTATTTAGCATATAACCAACCTACATGAATCACTTAAGTGAGGTGATTTTTCCCCAGAACATTTTGACATTAAATGCATTCTGCTGTCCAGACAATAAAGATTATATGAACATAACAAATGCAATAATTTGTCCATTGCTGACACAGGCAACTGGGTGAAAATACTTTTATTAAAATGAAATGAAGTCCAAGGCTATAGCACACACACTTTTGTTTAAGTGCTTTCATCTCTCATGAGAGACTTCTTCAGAAACAATACATGCATTCATTCCTTTAACATCCCTTTAAACCTTTTCCAATTAGACTGATTAATTATTTAAAGAGACAACACTTAAACAAATGCAATAAAACAAATGCAAACTTCTAAACAAATCCTAAAATACATGATATTTTAAAATTTGAAAAAATAAATGTCATGAAAAAATGTTCACTATATAAAACAAGAAGACATTCTCACAATCTCACAAGCAGGTTCATAGCTAAATGCTATTCACAACCTAACTTAAATTTAATATGTACTACAAATTGTCCAACAATAAATTAATTTTGAGTATAATTATGGATTAAAAAGAAAAATTCAACAGTGTCTTGGCAAAACAAGCTGACAGTTGTACTGATTTTACAAAATTTACTTTTGGCATTGTTGATATTGTGGAAAAAGCCCTAAGGGAGGTAAATGGAAACTGTTGATAGAATATAGAGAAGTGCTTTAGCAGTTAAGAATGAACACTGAAGCACCTTTGGGCTAAATATTTCTTTACAGCCAGTTTTAAGACTTTGAGCAGCATAATTATGAAATGGTAAAAGCATTAGGTATTCCCATTTTTTAATTGTTAGAAATATTTATGTATGTTAGTGAAATATGCATGCCATCTGCTGAAATTAACTTGATTATTGATAAATTTGCAACTTATTAGGTTTAGGCTAGGCTGTGAATTTCTTCTTGTACAGTGAACATTTTTATGACTTTTTCTTTTGAATTTTAAAAGATCATATGTGTTTTAATATTTGTTTAGAAGTTTACATGTGTTTTTATTACATTTCTTTAAGTGCTGTCTCTTTAAATAATTAATTAGTCTAACTGGAAAGGATTTAAAAGGATGTTAAGTGAATGCACATATTGTTTCTGAAGAAATCTCCCATGAGAGATGAAAGCACTTAAACAAAAGTGTGTACATTATAGCCTTGGACTTTATTTCATTTTAATAAAAGTATTTTCACCCACTTGCCACTGTCAGCATTGTACATACTATGTTGTATGTGGTTCCTGGTTGCTTTGGCAGTACAATCCCTGATTTTCAAAGGTTATTGGTCGTTCTTGTTTGGGGCAAGCGTAATCTTGGTTTGTGATGGTGCTTGATTTTAAATCTTATGCAAGGCTCAGAAGATTTATTTATTTTCCTCAAACAATGTCATGTTGGTGTTGACTGAGATAACGGACTTGAGTGGGGCACTTACCAGACTTATTTATGTCTTTATTTATTTATTCCAGTTTGATGACCGGGGAGGTCCACTGGTCTTGGGGAGTCCGTTTTCAGTGGAGGCCCGGGGAGAAAAGCTCCACAATACAAAGTTTAATTACATGATTAATTGATAATGGAAATGGTGAATAGTTCATCTGAGTTATGAACTGTGTGCCTCTTCAGGAGGATGCTAGATGGCTCATCAGTTTAGTGTCTGGAGCAGAACCCTGCATGCAGGACTGGAATAATGGTTCTGAAAAGTAAAATTGATGGCAAATCAGCAGGCATTAGCAATAAACTGAAGGGATGTTTTTATGATTCCTTAGAAGGAATTGAACTGTCTTTTTCTGTGGTTGTTGTTTGTGAGCCTTCTAATGTTGCTACAAAGAAAAATACAGGTACTGCTATTAATAACAAGAAATACAATGCTTTGGTGGCAGGTGTACAACACACTGGGCATAATGACTACAATTTATTTAGCAAAAGCTCAAAGTAAACTTTTAATGGTTTGAGTTTGGAAAATTTTACTACCATGCATAATGTTGAAATTAAGGTACTGTTGTTAGTAGTCAGGGTGAAAATCATTTTATGGACAATTTGAGTAACCACATTAAGTGTGATGACAGGCAGGGTCAAGTTCATGTTGACAGAAGGGATGAATTTTATTTTAAATCTTTGATGGACAGGACTTACAATTTTTTTGATCCAGGTGGACCCAGAAGTGGCAAACCCAGTTGTGAGCAATGACATATGAATTATTTCCACAGCTTAAAAGACTGTATGTATAAGTCTGAAATGAAATTATTAAAGGTTAAAGGACTGTAAACTGACAATGATTATTTGAAATAATGTATTAATAAAAAGATAGTGCAGTCATTGTTTTCCATGTATAAATTTCCTAATGGTTTGATGTGGAAGAGTCTATGTACTCTGATTTTATTGCTTTGTTTAACAAACAAGGTTTAGAGTTAATAGAACTAATCATTAATTGAAATGTTAAATCTATCAATGACATATTGAGTGATATTGTTTATTCATTAAGACCTATTGTTTGAAAACTATAGAACAATGTATTTAAATGTTCTTGCAATAGCGGATAAAAGTTGTGAATCAATTGTTGAAAGAAATCATAAGAAATTAGTATGGGATGTAGACCAGTATTTCAAGAATATTGCATACTTGCCATTAAAGGCAGAACAAACACACATAACAGTAGAATTAATTATGAACATTATAGGCAATTTGTGACATGTGTAGAGCAATAAAAACGGTTAATAATAATTATGGATGTATAGAGCAGGCTGAATGTTATGAGATGAATCCTGGGGCCTCTATGGACCATATTAATATGGAAGAGGATTTTCCATCTCTATGAAGGTTGGAGACATTAGCAAATTTCAGGAAGGAATCATATGGATTCACAGCCAACAAATTACTTCAAGGAAGAGCAATACAGTCCCAGGAAAATTACATCCAAGTGAAACAGGAATTACATCCAGAGATTGGGGAAGGTTCATAGGTTCATAGGTTGATACTAGGCTATCTGCCCTAGGGCATTTATAAGCCTAGCCAGAGTGTGTTTGGCTTTCGCCACCCTTTTAGATTAGTTGACTGTGCCTCTGTATAGTAGGTCACAGAAGAGATCCCAGGGGTAAACCTACGATTTCCCATCCACTCATCAAGATTTCTCTTGAAGAGGGTCATTGAGGGGCTCTGCCTAACATGGATTGGGATTTTGTTCCAGAGTGAGGGGAGCCACTGGGATATGAATCTGTCCCTCCAGCATGTCCGATTTATTTCTGTGCTGAGGTTCAAGTCCCTGGAGCATGTAGCTCTAAGGGATTTGGATTTCCTGAGGTGGAGCATGTCCATTAATTTTGGTTTGGACATGGCTTTATACGTCAGGCACAGATCGACTCTGAGTAGGTGGCAAGCAACTGAGTAGAGCTGGAGTTTCTTTAGCCTAACTGCATAGGGCATCTGTTTGAGTCCCTTGATCCTCTTGGTGAGGTACTTTTGGGGTCTTTCCAGTTGTTGCAGGTGTCGGGTAAGGTACATCCCAAATGGGGCATTGTATTCAATTATGGACCTGATGAGTGATGAGTAGAGGGGCACAATGACCTCTTTTGATCTAGATGTGAACCCTTTCATGATAAGGTGGGCTATAAAGCAGGTCTTTCTAACCACTTTGGCAACGTGATTGTCAAAGGAGAGATTGCTATCTACTTGGGTCCCCAAATCCCTAATTACTTCTTCCATACTTAATGGATTACCACCTATGCGGTAATTTGTGGGCACTTTGTTTTTCCCAAAGGGGATGACTATGCACTTTTTGGCATTTAGCTTTAGGCCATGGCTCTGGCACCAGTTATCCGTCTCTGTGAGACCCTTTTGGAGGATGCTTGTGTCAGTCGGTGGTACCAGGTATCCGTCTCCGTAAGGCCCTTCTGGAGGATGCTTATGTCAGCCGGTGAGTCGATTATGGCACCCAGTTTGCAGTCATCTGCAAATTTGGTCAGCCATAGTCCTCCCGTGTTAGCCTGTACCTCAGAGAAATATATACCGAACAAGAGAGGTCCCAGGACTGAGCCTTGTGGGATGCCACTTGTAACTGGTTTAGAGTCTGACATGGCACCTGCAATTCTGACCATGTGGGTTCTATCCCTGAGCCAGTTTGCAACCCATCTTGTGACATAGGGTTTGATATTTAAGCTGGTGAGCTTATTTATGATGCCTGAGTGGGTATTGTGTCGAAGGCTTTTGCGAGGTTCAGGTAGGCTGTGTGGACTACCTTCCCTTCATCTATGGCCTTGGTGACTGTTTCAAAGAAGTCGACAGGTTCAGTGCAAACTTCAAGGACAGTTTATGTGGGGAAGTAGAAACAAATTATTGGGAATTTTACTAACCAAAAATGATTTTAATATTTTTAATTATAGCAGTTTAATAATAGATAATAATTTTTTCTCACTTTTTAAAAAAAGGTTGAAATTTGTACCCAGTAGACAGTCGGGTATTGGTGAAGTTTTAATACCATTTAAATTGTATATAAGAAATTTGATGTTGACATTATTTTACAAAGACAACAGAGAAGAAGGGAGGAAATTAACAGAAAATCTTTTGAAAAGGAAAATTATTTTTAATCCAACACTTCATCCAGCGTTATCCTCCTTTGAAAGAATTTATTCTAAAGCGATTTCCAAGACATTTGCAGGGAAGAACAAAAATAAAATGTATGAATTGAATAAGGATGAAAATGAACTACTGAAAACTTAGTTAATAACAAGTCTATAAGAGTAATGAAACCAGACAGAGTTGGGGTATACTGATTTGTGATACTATGGGTTATAAGGCTATTATGACAGAATGTTTACACAAAGATGAATGTTATTGTTAAAGTTTTTGAAATGAAGTCAATGTTGCTTATAGAGGAATAGATCTTTACTTAGAAGAATTATTTTTAAATTAAAAAAATCTTCTCAGCAGTATATCATTTTGAAGGTTAATACACTCATTATTCCCACTATATTTGGGATAAAACTCAGCCATTTGGAATTTGTGTTGATAAGAAATTGAAACATATTTATAATTTTGAAAGGCATTTACTAAGAGACTTATTTGAACTTTTGGAAAAATTGACCCCAGAGGTCTGGGAAAGAAAACATGTTTTTTTTTTTTTTTTTTTTTTTAACAGTGGACATAGTGGATCCTTTTAATTCTATTCCCAAGGAGCAATGGATTCATTTGTTTTTTGATATGTTGATAGAATGTCCATTTATGCCAATATTGTGTTACTGGCTTAGGAAAAAAAGTAAGATGTTCCCTTCAATATTTATGAAATATATCAAGATTTATTTAAGGTTTTTAGATAATATTGTTTATCTTGTGGACAGGATCAGAATATATAGTCAAAGAATTTATTGATTTTTTTACATAAATCCAATAATTTTCTAAACTTCACTTTTAATTTTAATAAAGACTCAGCTAATTATTTAGATGTTAAAGTGGAGAATACTGAGGTCAGATCTAAATCTAAGATATATAGAAAGTTGACTTTTAGTAATTCATTGTTACATTTTAAGAGTTTACATCTGTTTACACTTAAACGTAACTTAGTTAAGGGACCATGCATAAGAGTGGCAGAATGACCTCCAACATGCAGGACTTAGAAGTAGAAGTTAATATATTGAAAGAGATGCTTAAGGACAGAGGATATCCTGAAAAAATGGTGCTGATGATCTTTAGAGAAGTTGCAAACAAAAGGGAGAGCAAGTATAGACTATTAATAGGGAAAAAAGGGAAGAATCATTCAACATTACAACAGAAGAAATGAGGTATGATAGACCCTGTGTTGTTATGTATAATGAAACTTCCAAAGATATAAAAAATGCTATAAGGAGGAATTGGAAGTTTTTAGAAGGAAATGATGATTTGGTAGAAGTTATAGGTAAAGCACCACTGTTTATTAATAAAACCTTGGAGAATTTTAAACACATTTTAGAAAGTAACAGACCACTAGATATGTTTTTTGTAAGCAATGTCAGCTTGCTAGTGAAGATAGATATGCTATTTTGAAAAATAGGTTGAGTCTGAAAGTGTTTTTTTAAGTCTGGAATCTGTGGAACATCAGGGATAGTTTTTCTGACAAGATGTTTAGGATGTGATGGATTTTACATGCGAAAGGCAGAAAGAACATATATTTATGAACATAATTATGAGACTAAAAAGAAAAATGTCAACAATGTCTTGGCAAAATATGTCAATAGCTATAATACTTTTACAAAATGTACTTTTGTCATTGTTGATATTTTGGAAAAACTCTTTAGGGGAGGTGAATGGGAACAACTGATAGAATTTAGAGAACTGCTTTGGCAGTTAAGACTAAATGCTGAAAAGTGCCCCTGAGTTAATTGACAATATTGTTTTACAACCAGTTTTAAAACTTTGGGCAGCAAAATTATGAAATGGTAAAACTATTAATTATTCCCATTTTTTAATTGTTGGAATTACTTATGTATTATATTGAAATATGTATGCCATCTAGCAATATTAACTTTATTGTTGGTCAATTTGCAGTGCTTATTAGGTTTAGGTTAGGTTGTGAATAGCATTTATCTAGGAACCTGCTTAAGAGATTGAGAGCATTTCTTCTTCTTTTATATAGTGAACATTTTTATGACATTTTTTTTTTAAATTTTAAAAGATCATATGTGTTTTAATATTTGTTTAGAACTTTACAGTTGTTTTTATTACATTTCTTTAAGTGTTGTCTCTTTAAATAATGCATTAGTATAATTGAAAAGAGTTTAAAAGAATGTTAGGTGACTACACATATTGTTTCTGAATAAGTCTCCCATAAGAGATGAAAGAGCTTAAGCAAAAGTGTGTATGTTATAGCGTAGGGCTTTATTTCATTTTAATATAATTATTTTCACCCAGTTGCTGGTGTCAGCATTGTACGCACTGTGTTGTATGGGGTTCCTGGATGGTTTGGCAGTACATGCCCAGATTTTTAAAGGTTATTGGCCATTCTTACTTGGGGCAGGCTTACTCTTGGTTTGTGATGGTGTTGGATTTAAAATCAGATGCAAGGCTCACAAGATTTATTTTCCTCAAACAATGTCATGCTGGTATTGACTGAGATAATGGGCATGAGAGGGGAGATAACTAGACTAACCAAATTGATGAGAGAAATGGTGAATTGTTCATCTGAGTTATGAACTGTGTTCTTCTTCAGGAGGATGCTAGATGTCTTGGTCACCTCAGCATCTGTAGAGGAACCCTGCACAGAGACTGGAATAATGGTTCTGAAAAGGAAAACAATCATGGCAAATCAGCAACAATTAGCAATGAGGTGAGGGGATGTTTTCAAGATTCTTTAGAAGGAATTGAACAAAGTGTTGCTGCGATTCTTGCTCATGGGCCTTCTATTGTTGCTACAAAGAAAAAAACAAGTACTGATATTAATAAAAAGAAAGACAATGGTTCGGTGGCAGGTTCTTGTCTGGAACACAACTGGCATAATGACTACAATTGTTTTAGCAAAGGCTCTAAGCAAACTTTTAATGGTTTGAATTTGCAAAGTTTTTGTAACAAATATAATGTTAAAAATTAAGTTATTGCTGTAAGTAGAAAGGAAGAAAGTAATTTTATGGACAATTTGAGTAGCCACATTATTTGCGATGACAGGAACGTTTGAGTTCATGTTGACAGAAAAGAAGAATTTGATTTTAAATCTTGGATGGACAGGACTTACAATTTTTCTGATACAGGTGGACCCATAAGTGAGAAAACCAATTGTGAACAATGAAATATGAATTATTTTTACAGCTTAAAAGACTGTGTGTATGAGTTTGAAAAGAAATTATTAAAGGTTAAAGGACTGCTAATGGCCAATGATTATTTGAGAGAATGTATTAATAAAAAGATAGTGCCTTTAGGGCTTTGAATGTAAAAATTTCCTAACAGTCTAAATGTTGAAGATTCTGGGCCAGATTCATGATGGCTTGCACGGAGTCTAAGAGTAGAGTAAGACTCCATACAGCCATCATGTCCGACGAGCAATCCAGGAACAGCCTGTAGGGGTGTGTAAGAGAGCTCCTAAAACGGCTCTTACACGGACAGGGCTGGAATATGCAAATTACCTCAATTGCAGGCAAAAGGCAAGCAAATGAGATAGATTTGTGATTCTGGAAACCTGAACCTGTCCGAGTAAGAGCAGTGTTATTTGCGGAAATGTACTCAGTTGACAACTGAGTACCGTTCTGCAAATAGCAAAACGGAGCCGTGACAGCTCCAAATAAAGGTTGCATCCAGTGCAGGAAGCATGCCAATGGCCAAATATACGGCCATGTGAAATGTTTCCTGATGCAATATGAAAATAATAATATTTTTTTTTGCCGATTTCCGATGTTTAAGTGTAGGGCAGCGCCGCGCAAACGGGCTGCACACTAAAAACTAAAATACTAAAAATTAAAACCCACAAATGTGGATTTTATTGAAATTGTCAATGTACAATGCAAGGGAATGGCAGGCTGAAGACAACATGGCCACCGAGTAGAGGTTGCCAAGGGGGGAAGTTCAGTCTAAGACATGTAACCAAGCATTAGTAGGCAATCCTATGTAAATGAGCATTAGGATAGTGAATTGCAAGTTTACATGGCAAATGAGCACAGTCTGTGGTGTGTAGGAGTAGAATATGGGGAGTAACAGAGTAGAAGATAGGTGACATCACGAGGGGGGTATGTATGAAAGAAGTGAAGGTCATTGGAGCAGAGTGGCATGTGTCAGCTGTCATTTACACATCATGAAAAGAGGTGTGTCAGCAGGTAGGCTAGGGAAAGGCAAGAAATGGAAGGTGTATGCCTGGTGTGCGTGCGTTTTAACCCGAATAAGCAAGTTTTACTCCGTGTAGCATGTGTGTGCGTGTGTTAGCTGCTGTGTGCGTGTTTGTGCTTGTGTGCGCAGCACTACCCCCCCTGAGGAAACAGAAAGGAAAAAGGAAGCGCAACAAATAGTAGGAAGCTACCAGGGAGCACTAGCAGAGCTAGCAGGTGAAAACAATCAGAATCAGGCAATTACACAGGCAGTACACTAGACCAGCCCAGCCTAGCACTTAAAACTCTGCAAACAACAGTCCATTATGTTTCTCACAACAGACACTGCAGTAAGCTAATAGAAGTGAAAACTGAAAAAGCTTTACTGAGACAAAGAAATGTTAGGGGCTGCCATTGCTGTTATAAGGCGACATATGCAACATGCTGAGGGTGGTGACAATGGAAATGCTGCTGGACAACCCACAGTGAGGAGACGGAAAAGAGTGTACAGGCCCAGGGTAACCTACCAGGGGCTACATGAGCTGGAGATAGTGGAGCACTATAGAGTGGACAGAGACCTCCTGCAGCAAATTGTTGAGCTGTGCAGGCCACGCCTCACACACAGAACCAACAGAGGGGAACCCATCCCAGTGGAAACCAAGGTATGTGTTGGCCTAAGAATATTAGCAATAGGTACCTTCCAGAGACCAACTGGTGATATGGTGGGGATATCACAGGCATCAGCATCCAGGGTACTACACCAGTTCCTGGATGCCATGTTAGCACATGTCGGTGATCATGTATATTTCCCCAATTCCCATGAGGTATTGGCCAGCAATATGTGTCTCTTCCACTAAATAGCGGAATAACCTGAGGTAGTGGGTGCAATAGACTGCATGCACATACGCATCAAAGCACCAGCCGGCGAGTGGGGTAGGGTCTACTTCAACCGTAAGGGCTTCCCCTCCATCAGCTGCCAGGTCATGTGTGATGCCCAGGGCATAATACTAAATGTGTGTCCAGGCTGCCCTGGAAGCTACCATGATTCCCATATCTGGCATCTGGCGCAGCTGTACCAGACATTTGCCAATGGGGACATCCCACATGGTAACCTAGTGGGGGATGCTGGCTATGCACTGGAGCCGTGGCTGATGACACCCATCAGAAACGCACACACACCTGAACAGGAACGCCATAATGAGGCACATGCATGAACACGTAATGTAATAGAGCATGTGTTTGGGCTGCTCAAGTCATGGTTCCGGTGCCTGGACACATCTGGTGGAGCCTTGCAGTACTCACCAACTACATGTACCCAAATTGTCATGGTATGTGCTATGCTACATAATATGATCCTGCGAAAACAACTGCAGCAGGACCAGCATAGGCCTGGGCCAAACAGCCCCCCACCATTGCCAAGGCGATCACAGACAGAGAGTGACTCGGAGGAGGAACAACCTGAGCCTGCCCCAGTAGGCAGAAGGAGGCGTGTCCAGTATGCTTTGGCCTTGGCAAAGAGGCAATGCATAGCACATACACTGGCTCAGTAGGAACTCTGGAAATTATACCTCTCTCTGACTCGCACATATAGTAAAAGGGATGCCTAAGTTGACACTACCTGCTTTCAAACATGTACAGGGAGTGTAGTATGTGCATCCGACATAGGCAGCCCTGCAGCACCACCTAAGGCATGATTGCCATGTGTTAAGCAATATAAAGCACTGCTAAACAGCATTTACCACCATGTAGTATATGCAAACAAAATCGCACACACCAACTAGCACAACTGTGGTCAATGTTCAGTAATATTGGGCAACGTCCAGCAATGTTGGTGAATATTGAGCAATGTCGGACAAGACTGGTCTAAGTAGGGCATAGCGGAACAAAAGCCAACATGCTCATATTTGTTTAATTGGAAGTCTGGTCTGCTCAGTATGAAAATATAAAGCAGTGATGGGCCTCGAACCCAGGATACTGTGCACTATAGCCAAAGTACTGAACCACTAAACCATGACAGCATTGCAGTGGTCAGCCTGTATGAAGGAATGTTGATAAGTCTATGCAAAGTATTTCATGGAAACCCTGCAGGCACAGCATAATCCTTGATGAGTTATGACACAAAGGTGAGTCCTGCAGTGAGAACAGAACCTGACGTCCAACACACACAGTATAAATGTTAATATCAGTCATGTTCCCACACATCAACAAATGTAGTGGACCTCAGATAGCAACATACTGAAAGGTCACACTGGGCATGCTCACACACTTGAATAAATGAGACAAATCTCAGGCAACAAAACACGGAATGGCAGAACTGGGCATGCTCACACACTTAAGCCATGTCTGAGTACAGCAGTGGGCCACACATATCTGGCAGTTGCATGTGTTAACCCAGGAACCTGTCACTATACAGCAATCCACCCTGTGCACACAGTTATATGACAACAGACACATCTATAATTTAGTGGAATCCTGTCATAATCAAATATGTTCTGCAGATACCGAAGTTGTTCATAGAAACTGGTAAAGCAAAGATGATAAATACCTGCAAACAGTATCAGCAATAAACATTGTGCATCTTGAACATTAGCATAGGTTCAGAGGTCAATACTAGGCTATCTGCCCTAGGGCATGTACAAGCCTAGCCAGATGTGTGTTTGGCATTCGCAACCCTGTCAGATAACTACACTGTGTGTGTGAATAGTAGGTCACACAAGGTAGCCCATGTACATTTAGGCTAGTGTGCCTCTGTCTAGCAGGGACACAGAAGATATCCCAGGGGTAAACATACGATCACCCATACAGTCATCAAGATGTCTCCAGTAGGTGGTCAGTGGGTGGCTCTGCATATGTGAAAGTGGGATTACATTCTGGGGTGAGTGGATCCTCTGGGATAAGAATCTGTCCCTCCACAATGTCCTATTAACATCTGTGCTGAGGTATACGTCCCTGGAGTGTGTAGCTCCAAGGGAGTCGGATATCCTGAGGAGGAGCATGTCCAGTAATTCTGGGTTGGGTATATCTGTAAACAACAGGCACACATCATATCTGAGTAGGTGGTAAGCGACTGCGTAGAGCTGGAGTTACTGCATCTGAACTGTGCAGGGCATTTGTGTGAGTCCCTAGATCTGCTTGCTGAGGAACTTCCATGGCCAGTACAGTTGCTGCAGGTGTCGGGTAAGGTACACCCCAAATGTGGCATTGTAACCAAGCATGGATGTGATGAGTATGGGGCACAATTACCTCACTCAATCTAGATGTGAAACCATATGGGATAAGGTGGCCCACATAGAAGGTGTGTCCGACCACTTTGGCAACGTGAATGTCAAAGGCGACAGTACAAACGTGTCATGTCCCCAAACCCCTAACAACTCCTACCGTATGTAATGGAGTACTACCTATGTGGTAATGTGTGGGCATGTTGTTATTCCCAAAGGGGATGACTATGCAACTAATGGCATTTAGCTGTAGGCCATGGCTCAGGCACCAGTCATCCATCTCTGTGAGACCCTGTTTGAGTATGCATGTGGCAGCTGGAGAGTTGATCATGGCAACCAGTTTGCAGTCAAGTGCAAACATGTTCAGCCATATTCCCCCTGTGGTAGCCTGTACGTCAGACAAATATATACTGAACAAGAGAGGTCCCAGGACCGAGCCATGTGGGATGCCACGTGTAACTGGTGTATAGTCAGACATGGCACCTGCAATTCTGACCATGTGTGTGCTATCCCTGATCCAGGTATCAATCCATCGTGTGAGATATGTGTCCATATCGACACTGGTGAGCCTATGCATAATGGCCCAGCGGGTTATTGTGTTGAAGGGTTTTGCAAGGTTCAGGTAGGCTGTGTGGACAGTCATCCCTATGTTGATGGACCTGTTAGCCATTTAAAGAATACAAATAGGTTCAAGAGGCAAGATCTGCCCACAACAACGCTGAAATGTGTAGGACACAGTGTCCGTAGGTTTCCGATGTCTATGTGTCTGAGTCCCATGACAATACACTCCATAGCTTTGCAGAACAGGCTACTTAGGCTTATAGGGCAATATTGTCTGTGGTCCATTGTGGCACCAACTCTGTGGAGTGGGACCACTGTCGCTGTACGCCATTCCTTGGGTACATATCCTGTGGTAACTCTGATATTGAACAGTGATGTAATGTGAGGGTTACGTCTGTCATGATGCTCGTGTAAGATGCAGGCTGGGACACCGTCTGGTCACATTGATACTGCGATGTACACTTTGGGGAGGGCAGCACTCACCTGCTACTGTGCGATGTCAGGGAGGTTATACTCTGTTGGGATGGATAGTTGCTCCTTAGGGGTGGTGGGTGGGAGACATCTGCACTGAACCTGTTTGCCAGGATGTTGGCAATGCCAGTAGGTTCAGGGTAGGTTTAGTCAGTATGCAGTAACTCACAGCATATCAGTGAGTGTCCACCCAGGTTCCTGACATAACTGAAGTAGGCCGTGTAATAGTCCTACATGTCTGTTGCAATTGTCCGGTAGAAGTGGCCCTTAGGAAAGTTCATGAGTGATCGTAGCTGTCTGCTAATACAGATCACAGATGCCTTCCCAGTCTGGGATTGTGCTATATCATGTAGTAGCTTCCTCCTGATGTTGTACAGCTTATTAATGGCTGGGGTCTACCAGACAGGTCCCCTGCCATTAGAGTAGTGAGTCCTGTTGTTATTTGGGATAGCACAATCCATGCAGTCCACTAGGTGTCCATAGAATGTGTATATAAAGGATGCAACAGTGTGAGCCATATTTGCCACTGTCTCAGGGTCTATGAAGGATACCACCTTGCTGCGGTGAAGTGAGACGTTGGCTCATGAGAAGTTCACCAAGATTACCCAGGATGGGTGTGTGGAGGGTATATGTATGTCCAGTGAGATACATGTATGTTCTGACCTTACCAATGAGGGGTATATCGCTGGTGTAGAACATAGAGTCCCCATGTTGGTGATGATCAGGTCCAATATGTATTCTCCCTTGTGGCTGTGCTGACTGGTTGTGCCATAGCATATGAGTCTACAAATTATAGCGACTGTTGGGTGAGGGTGTCAGGGCTTGAGTAGTATCCCCAGTCAATATTTGTGTATTTGAAGTCACACAATATAATGGTGTTTGTGGAGACCTTCATATTCTTCATAGTTCCCACAAAAGCCGAGTGTGCTTCCTGAGTTTGAGAGTGTGTTCTGTAGCAGGCAACAAACTGAAAGACATTATTATACAATGGTGGTTGTATATGTATGGTCTGTGATGCTTTGTGCAGTGCTACTAACCCGGAGGTGTGTGTATCTGTGATGTATATGGATACTCCCCCTAGTTGTGTTGTCTGTTCCAAGGCTTGTTGTGAGACAGCATGGTATGAAACATAACCTGGTAGTGCTGGTGTGCATAAGCGAGCCTGAACCAGGCATCTGTCAGTGCACAGATATCACTATCCTCCATACTGAGGAGAGTCCTGAGTGGCCGCAATATGAGGTTAACACAACTGTTGTTGAGCAGCATTACCCTTAGTTTCATTTAACCTGTAATGTCTATGGAGGTGGGTTTGTCTTCTGAGCCCTGCTTAAAAAAGGCACTATGGTGGTAGCAAGAGCCTTAGCCAACATTCCAAAGTCCAAGGGTGACAGGTGCAAGCTGTCCATAGTGACGCTACGTGGCATGTTGAGCATGTCACCATAGGCTGACAGACACTGTATCCCCTATTAATTAAACAAATTTGTTAGGCAACTGTTAAATGTGATATGTGTGTCCATATACTGTGACATCATAATTGGTGGGTGCAAGATGCTAGACAAGGTCAGGGTCATATTGGCCTGGGCTACATGATCAGAGTGTTCCTCCATGTACCATGTCATGTGGTCCAGGGAGTAATGTCTGAGGTTATACACACCAGCATGGACAATGATGGTGCCAGTCCTGTACTTGCTTTGGAGTGACCTGACTGCCTGTGTTATGCGGCAGATCCTGGCACCCAACAGACAGCCCAAAGTGACTATTCCCTTGTTAGGGCTGGTGAGTGGTACATCAGTGTGTCTGACAATAAGTGTCGCCTATTACAAGTGTATTAGGTGTGTTGTTTAGCCTGAAGGGCAGTGACTGTGTGGCACACTGACATTGTGAACTATGTGATATGTGGGTATTGTAGTGGGGTAGCAGGTGTGTGTGTGTCTGCTTTGGAGGTCTCTGCTGCTTAGGTAGAGTACATTTACAGCATCTGAATATGCCTATGTGTGATAATGTGGATTGAGTGCTGTTGCTAGAGGATATGTGAGACTGATATGTGGTGTGTGTGGTTACCTTCACCACCTGATAGACAGCGCCAGTCATGGGTCGAGAGAGTTCAGCACCCTGTATGTCTATATAGGTGCATCTCACACATATATATCTGAGTTTGTCGGAAGGAGGAGAGGGTTGTCTGTGTACATGAGGCAGATGTGACATTGTGTCAATATCACAATATCCACCAGCTGGACTGGAGAGTACACACGAAACCGATCCCTGGACATGCCAGGGTATTATCATGACATACTCTGTAGCCTGATTACAAAGGATCAGTAGGGTGTTAAGCATGTAAAAGAGTATAACAGGGATTAGTGCTCATGTTGGTTGGTGTTTGGTAAAGAGTAGCTGAGAAGGAGTCCAGACTGAATCATGACACCTCCTTCAGCTATGTCATAAATAGCAATGTACACCCATATATGTCCTGAGTTAGGGCCAACTGTACCTGAGTGTCAATGCCGACATCATGACAGACAGGCCCATATGTACATACCCACCTCCCACTGACAATAGTCCATATCATCATACCAGGAGATATCACATGTAGAATGGATGAGCAGCTACCCCCACTGCCAAAAGCATGGCAGCAAGTGGAATACACTGATTCCCAATATGTGTCATGCACAAACTACAGAACAAACAGATCATGCACTTGAACAGTCAGCTGAGCCTCACCCCCTACACAGGATGTGGAACCGTTGAATGTGTCACAGCTACATATGGCACTGCCCACAAGTGTTGGTGCACAACACACCATGCGAAGTCAAGTCCAGTACGCCTATGAAGTCTGATCTGCAAGGTCATGGAGTCCATCATGGTTCAGTCATAAACAGAGCTATTGGAAGCTGACATACACACAACCCTACCAACTGTGGTATGCTCATGTGTGGATCATGGTTCCCAAACATGCTAAACTGTTTGCAAGGCAGTCACCCAGGACATACATCAATGAACACATCTACACATGTGTCACATAGACTTTGAATAGCCCTTTATCAACATCCCAGACACATGTAGTATCCACAAAACCAACAAGCTGTGCATAAATATGTGTTGACATATGACGGAATGTCAATGTGTCCACAGAGAGATCACACAAGGTAAGGATTCTGAGGTCTTGTTCAAGCTGTTGACACCTGCTGACCCACATGGACCTTTCCTGGAATGGGAGAAAACAAAGTGTACACACATCACCATGTCCAGTCTGATGATGTCACCATCCTATAAATACAACAGGAGAAGAGAAACCAGCCAGTAAAGCAAATAGTGTGCTGTGTTAATGCATCTCTCTGTAGTATCATAACATAGTTAGGTAGGGGGTTGAATCCTGCCAGCAGTGAGTGTGTGTGCAGTTTCCTTTGAGAGGTGTCCCCTTTTTGGAGACTGGGAAAACTCACTAAAAGAGGTACATTCCTCTTTGGAAAGTCTGATGATGTCATCATCCTACAAATACAGCAGGAGAAAGGATACCCACCAGTAAAGCAAATAGCGTGCCGTGTTAATGCGTCTCCCTGTAGTATCAGAACATAGTTAGGTAGGGGGTTAAATCCTACAAACAGTGAGAGTGTGTGTGTGTGTATGTGTGCTGTTTCCTTTAAGAGGTGTCCCCTTTTGGAGACTGGGAAAACTCATTAAAAGAGGTACATTCCTCTTTAGAAAGTCTGATGATGTCACCGTCCTACAAATACAGCAGGAGAAAGAATATCAGCCAGTAAAGCAAATAGCACACTGTGTTAATGCATCTCCCTGTAGTATCATAACATAGTTAGGTAGGGGTTTGAATCCTGCAAACAGTGAGTGTGTGTGTAGTGGGGGTGTGTATGTATGCAATTGTCTTTGAAAGGAGTGCCCTTTTTGGAGACTGGGAAAACACACTAAAAGAGGTACATTCCGCTTTGGAAAGACTTATGATGTCACCATCCTACAAATACAGCCGGAGAAGGGAAACCACCCAGTAAAGCAGATAGTGTGCTGTGTTAATGCATCATTTTCTGGTATCATAACATAGCTAGGCAGGGGTTTGAATCCTGCAAATGTGGACTGTGTGTGTGTCAATGTGGTGTGGGTTTTACTTTTACTATGGTATGACATAGTATGATTACAACAGTAAGTGCATAGCACACATCATGTATCTGCATGGCAAATATATATGTGTACATGTCCCCTCAATCAGTACATAGGTGTGAAGCCTGCATACTACATGTATACATTTGTTTCCATTGACAGGTTGTGCCGCTGCTTCTCAGATCGTAGGTCACATCTGTATGTATGTGACAAGGCCGTCCACTGTTGTGTTCTGTGGCCAAGGTCACCTGTGGCACACACACCCATGACAGTTACTTAAGAGTAGTGTGAGTGAGGGTATATGCCTGGGGTATATGTCAGACATGGTCATACACAACAAATACTGCCAAGAATGGACAGTCTTTATAGGTGTACAACTGCCTTGTGGATATGCAGTCAGGCCTCTAATGTCTTATGTGATACACCTTGGGACTCCACAATACCTATGGATATGTGGATACCAAGGGACACATGACATAACATGAGGCTGTATGTACACACTGGTACCCAACATACATGTTGAGGGCTACCACCTCTGTGGTACTGACGGGATAGTATGTATAGTACATAAGGATGACTATGCCATACTCGGCTTACTGCTATACAGCATGTATCAGACAACAGGTATCTGTCTGTATGATACCCTTGTGTAGGATATGCATCCCATCCAGGGAATGCATTGTAGGCCAATCCATGCATTTCCAGATTTGGATGGACATATCCCTAGTGTCTGCATGTACCTAAGGGGGCTATATGCCAAACAGGTGTGGTCACAGGAATGGGTGGTGGTCATTACCACTGGTTAGTGTTATAGTGTAGCACCGGAAGGATCCAATTGTTACTGGGTTCCCTACTACTGTGTGTCATTTGTCAGGACATCATCCAATGATTGCTTATAGTCATGCTGTTGAGGTTGTGTATAGTACCAGACCGCAAATCATTGACAGATATTAACGGTATCACCCACAGCATAGTATCAACCCATGTCATACACACGTCTACCCATGTTAGTACATAACTGTTGTAAAATGCATTCTGGCCATTGAAAGATACTATGAGATGTTAACAATGTGTACGACAGGGTATGCCACACATCCTATATGTCCACTATGCACATACATGCAGACAGTGCACACCCACCATGTTCACAGATGTACACTTGCTAATCTGTACTGCACACATCACACACGTACTGTACACTCACTAGCACATGCTGGCAAGACATTACACTTCAGCCAAGTGGCACATGGGTGGACAATACATACTCAGACCTAGCAGTGGTGTAAACAATGCTACATTGACAATCAGAGCTTTGATGCATAATGTCCGCTCAGATATACCTACAAGGATGTCGTTACACTTCCTTGTTGACAACTTGCTATTATTGCTACACTGCTATAGTGTCACCCTGTGCATCAGCACCATGTTAGCCTGTCCCTCCGTCAATGATACAGATGACAGGAGGTGACACAGGGCGTTATGTTGTTTGCCAGAGCCTGACATTGACCCATCCAATCGACATGTCTGTGTGTGTGTGTGTGTGTGTGTGTGTGTGTGTGTGTGTGTGTGTGTGTGTGTGTGTGTGCGTGTGTGTGTGAGGAACAACAGTACAGCATGGGCCAATGTTGATGTAATGTGTGTGTATGTGTGAGCCCTAGTTGTTTGGTTAATGTGTGTGTGTCTGCATGCACACAAGTCCACCATGTGGCTGCCATATACGGTAGTTTGTGGGACAGCCACAGACTGTACCTGCTAGGCTGTACAGATCACTGTCTCTGGCCATGGACACAGTACCTGTGCCTGGCAGGGGTGCTACAGACAGTATCGGGTACCAACCCTGACTGGGTACTGTCATCAGAGGCAGAGGTATGATGACTGGACCCATGTCCCTGCTGGGACTGGCCAGAGCCATGTGCACGTGGTCTACTGGGACAGTCAATGGACAGGCCAGCCCCAGCATTGCTGGGGCTGGTACTGCCACTACAGGAGCGGCTGTGAACTCTGGGCCATCCGCGACCACTGCCAGCTGATGCTGTTGCTGGCATGCATCTGCGTCGATGTCACAACCGACCTGCATGGTCCTAGCTCATGGAAGACATGTTGTGGAGGGCATCTAATGTTTCCCCCCAACGTCTATCAATGACCTCTGTGTAAGTCCAGATGGCACCGGCAAGGTCACGGATGCTGTCATTGATAGCAGTGTAATGTGCCCTCTGTGCCCTAAGTCCCTGCCTGGTGTACCGTTCCATACATGCCTGAGCCTGCATTACAGCCCGGAACATGCTGGGTGTCATAAGACCTGTGAGGGCACACCTGCCAGGGGTAATATGACCAGTGGTGCTCCCCGAGAACCCCTGGACCTCTGCCTATGTGGTACTGTTCCACATCTACGGCTATGGCTGCTGTGAAGGGATGCACGTGCCATGGGTACCACACTCTCCTGGTCAATGCCAACTGTATGCTGTCCCTCGCCTATGGCCATTGGTGGTGAGGGATGTATTGACAGTATGAGTGTGCGCATAGATGGGGTTGAACGCTGTGTACTGTCGATTGGTGGACCAATGACAGACCCTGTCAAATCTTCCTGTGCCAATATACATGTGTCATCATCACCACTATTCATGGCAGTGGCTTCAGGTTGCCTGCTGCTTTGGCCAACCCCTAACTCAGCACCTGTGAGAGGAAGACAGGAAACACACGTTACGGTCTGCACATGCACACATGCACACATGCACACATGAACCATGCACACATGAACACATGCACACATGCACACATGAACGTATGCACACATGCACACATGCACACATGAACACATGCACACATGCACACATGCACACATGAACACATGCACACATGAACACATGCACACATGAACAACCATACACACCTCACTACAGCACATACACACACATACCAGCAATCCAACACATACTCTATAGTGGGTGAAGGTGGGTGTCAGTATCACAAAGTAGACAGTCACCACACACGTGTCAGCATGCAGAATATGTGTTGCACAAGACCATGCAGTGCAAGTGTAGATGCCCCTATTAAATGGCAGTATACATGGCTTTGATGCACCTGTGTAATTGTTCTGCATCCTGGAACACAATGTGTACATGGATACAACATTGCTGTGCAGGTATTATCAGCACTGCAATGGCCTGTGCACCATCACTCACAAGTATACATGCCATGGCTGCATGTGTTATCTGTGTGACACATAGATATCCATGTCTGAGTGCAGTGTCTGTGTCCATAGCAGATAATAGTGGGCACGGGTGTAGCACATGCATGCTATGTACACACATGGGATGTGCGGTGCATGTTGACGTGAAGGAATCCCAATGCTCGACATGGCCAGTCTACAGTGGTTATGGTGAGTGTGGGACATATTGCAGATATGTGGGTGCCAGACATGGCATGGCATGCTACACTACTGCAACATTAAACACCACACATACCCAATATGTGTCAAGTGACCTATACACCCACTAGCATTCCAGGACATATATGTGACACTTTGTGTGGATGGTGACTGCTGTGCATATTGTGTATACTGGCATATGTAAGCACACAGACAATATGCTATGCATATTGTGTATAGGTGCATATGTTTGCACACACACAACACTGAGGTGCAAAGCAATGACTGCTATGAGTAGTACTGTGATCACTGTAACTGGATGGGGTGTAGTACCCTGTGCCATCATCATCTTGTGGTCACTCACAGCTACTAATGTGTGCAAGACCACTGCCTAGCATGCTGTACCTGAACTGTAGTGCAGTGGCTACATTCCCAATTACACAGCCACCTTGTACATGGGTGTGTGAGGTGCCCAATAGGGAGCATTGCCTAACATGACTGTGTTATGTGTTGCAGAGTGTTGCACAGCCCATGATAGGCCTCTATCCCTGAGGTACATCATGTGTGTGTGCATGATATGTGGGATACTGAAGTGTGACCTTACAGCAGGTGTGTGGTAATGCCAAATGTAGCATGTTTTTGTGTACTGCGTATGATAAACGTGTTCTGTTGTGTACAGCTGTAGCAACTATGCATATCCAATGTGCAGTACAGTGTTGCCACAATTGTGTCTGCTGCACTGTGCATTGCATGTGATTGAGGCAGCTACTGACTTTACTGAGATGATTGATGTCTCACAGCAAATATGCACAGCATGCATTATGCGTAGGTGTGTTACGTGTACATGGCCTACACCTCACCTATGACATGCACATTTCATTACCAATATTAAAGTGTTAACACACTCACCAGCATGTATTGTCTGCCCTGTTGTCACACCAGAGGGACCTAGAAGAATATGACACAGTTTGTCAGTGGCCACAACTCTGGCATTGCTACTGTGAGTGTGCTAAACGACAGTGGAACAGCAGTCACAGGTGCACGGATACTATTCCAAATATCAGTATTGCACACATTAGGCAGCACAACTGCTAAACACACAGTACACATCTCACATATGCATATTCTAACAATACAGGTAACGGTAGTCTACAGCTAGGGCGTATTACCTGCACGCTCCATGTCATCCTGCTGGGTGGCTCCAGCCTCCATGATGACACATGTGTGACACTGTTGCTGCTGTAGGCCAGGAGCCACCACACTTAGGAGCAGCTCCTCCACTCTGGTGAGGGGGGATGTATGGCTGCCCCACCACCTGTGGCAAGCTGTTGCCTATGGATATCTGACGCACACCGCTGGACATGTCTAATTAAATCACTGCAGTGATGGTGTACCAGCTCATATGTCCAGTTATGCATGCCTATGTCATTTACCCGGCGAACAAGATCTTGCCACAGTGCAGTACGGTCATGCTGGTGCTGGCTGGCCCTGGAAAAAAGCAGGTTATAGTGCTGCACCAGGCTGTTCTGTATTTCCTGCTCCTCCGCAGCTGAATAGGATGGGTTACGTTGATGAGCCATAACCCTGGAAGACAATTAAATAATTTGTGTGAGCATGTCATGTGGCACACTTAACATTATGAAGTACAGATATCACTTAACTGCCATATATAGCATCTATCTGTATATCAGAGGATACACACATTCAATACCACATATCAGTGCTCAGCCCACAACTGGCTGACAGTGCCTGCAACACTCCATATAACACACCAGTATACACCAGTAGTCAGCACACTGTTTGGAATACAATGCACAACCTCACCCCGGGGGTATATATCAAGCTAATGCATGAAGAAATATGTCGTCCAATGCAATGAATGTCATGTACATTTACAGTATTACTGGTAAACCACGCTAGTCTTTGATGCCATACCCCTACCTAACATATGTGCACGGTTGTTAATATAGCTGGCATACTGCTGTAACAGAGTATACATGTTGCTAAGTACACACACATACCTTGTAACACACATGTCATTGCGGGCATGGTACAGGCATCATTAAACACACATCAGATATACATAAAACACACAGATGTATGCCGACACAGATGAGCATTACCTGTGTACCTTATAGTACTGTGTGCCCCTACTTACAGATACCTATGCCTGTGGTATGTAATCTGTGCAGACTACAGGAAACACACAAGACAGTGTTACCAGGGACTGTGAACATACACCGTACTGTGCTGTTTAGACCTACAGCTTCAGGTAGTACAACAGTTCATATGTAAGCTGGAGTCACCAGCAGTGCCATGTACTGAGCATACATTTATTGCTTCAGCCTACATTGGGACACTGCAGTCATACACAAGGAACTACGTCACAACATATGCAATCCTACTATGTCTGCATCCCAATAACTGACACATCTTTCACCGGCCTCACTCCTAGGACACAAACTACCATGACAGACACAACCTCACACTAAGCTATCACACCTTTACAAACCTTGCACACAGTCACTGTCACACTCATTCTGCCTCACATAGCAGGTATTGCACTGAGTATATGTGTGTGCATTGTGTCATAGGTAGGTAATACGCTATTGGCCCTAGGGCCTAGAGCAGCCTAGCTATATGCTACCCTGGCCTTTGACACACATGTAATGTGATTTCACTTGCTCCTGTCAATCGGATACACAGAGGTGACTCCCAGGGCATATTACCTATCTCCAAAACAATCATCAGGGGTATGTATGACATCTGCTAATGAGGAGCCTTGTTTGTTCATGCTGGGTGGTTTAGTCCATAGTATGGCATATTTGTGGATAGGAACCTGTACCTCCAGCATGTGCTGTTTAGTGAGGTGACAAGGATTAGGGCCCTAGGTCATGTAGCCCAGAGGGATTGTGAAGTGTTGTCATGGTGGTTGTCCGACTGCTGTGGGTGTGACATACCTCTGTATGTCCGGCAGTGGTAACCTCTGAGTGGGCGGTATGCAATGCACTCTAGCTGTGGTTTGTGAGTCAGTCTGCATAGGGCATGTGTTTGAGGGCAGTATTACTCTTTGTTAGGTATGTTTGTGGCCTTTCCACTTGCTGTAGTTGTCATGTGAGGTACATACCACATGGGGCATTGTGATGAGTAGAGGGGAACACCGACCTATATTTCCCTAGATGACACACCTTTTGTGATGACACGTACCACATAGACAGATTACATTACTACTGTTGTCACTGTGATTATCAAAGGGGAGCCTACTGTCCACCTGTGTCCCATGTACCCTTCTGACACCATCAGTGTTAGGCAGGCTACCACCTATGTGGCAGTTACTGCATAAGGTGTTTTGGAATGGGGTATGGCACTGCGGTATCAACACTGCTGTTCAGTCCATGCCTTGGACAGCAGGCACCTGTTGCAGTACATATGACCCTGTGTCTCCCTCACTCTCTCTTATATATAAATATATATATACACATACATACATATATACATATCTATCCATATCTATCTGTATCTATCCATATCTATCCATATCTATCCATATCTATACATATCTATACATATCCATACATATCTATATATATATATATATATATATATATATATATATATATATATCTACATATATCCATATATATCTATATATATCTATATATATCCATATGTATCGCTATATATCTATATTTATCCATATATATCCATATATATCTAAATATATCCATATATATATCTATATATCTATACACACATATATATGTATATATACATGTATATATACACATACATGTAAACATCCATTGCTGTACATATAGCTGCACATATAGGCACATATACTGCCCACCTTTCATGGTGGGGATGTCAATTATGCAACAGTTGTGAGACAAACGGTTATGTAATACTATTGCACAATGTTATGCAGAATGCATTCTGCTGTCCTCAGGCCATATAGCTGTTGCAGGCCTCACTGCCTGTAGCTCAGTCCCACAGCGCTTAACACCACATGAAATATACTGGCACTGCTTGCTTTCTGCAATGCCACACACTACAACCTACATACATATGTGCACATAGCAGCCTTCAACAACATACTTATGTCCAGCCTTCAGTAACAGTTCTAGTATGTCCCTTGCCCTATGCAAATGTGCATGTACATATAGATACGGACTGCTGCCATATATGGATGATTCACAGTATGTAGAGTACCCTTCAGACACATCTTTCGGATGTCACCAAATACATATCTGTTACATACCTTACCTTTGTATTCCTCACCTCTGTCTGTTGTAGGTGTTGTTTTTTTTATTTTTTATTTTTATTTTTTGGTTTTGTTTCCTCTGTGTGTTGCTGTTTGTTTTCAGCGTCTGTCTCCTTCTGCCTGTTTGTGTCTGTCTGTCTCTGTCTGTCTCTCTCGCTCATGCTCTTTCTCTCTCTCCCAGTTGTTGCAATGATATTATTGCATGTATGGACAGCAGATACAGGCTGCTTTTCTAGGTATCTGCACATGTGCATGTGATGGCCTCTGCACCAATTGGTGCCCACCATTTAGTAATTGCATGCAGCCTGCTGTGTGGCAATTGCAGTTCTCACTGTGATTTCAGGACACTGCTATAAAATGATAGGTTAGGTAGGCTTAGCCCTTTCAGTTTTGCAAGGTGGGGACCATGCTTGTTTGCTGTGGACACTGTTGTCTCATTCAGAAGGTTGGTATATGTCTCATATCTGAAGCTGGGTTGTAGCCAGTGAAATGCATGTTGTACTGCAACCTGACTGTTGCTTCTTCCAGTACACTCTTCTCAGTGTGTAGGTTTACTCACACCTCCTAATGCTAACACTGGATACATGGGAGTATGTCATTTCTTTTTGAATTAGAGAATTAACTGGCATACAACAGTAGTTATTGCAATGTATTCCTATGGTTTTCCTATTTTCCCTTTAAATTCACTGATTGTAATGCATGTTATATTTCTTTCAGCATCAAGTTATTGCATATCTGCTGTGGTGTAGTGGTCTTTCATGCAGACTGGTGAGTCCAAGGTCCCGCGTTCGAGACTGACAAGGTTTTTTATTTTGCTGCTGCGCAGTACAAGGGCCTTGCCATACAGAGTGACTAAGGCATTTTTAAGCAGTTGTAAGCGGGTTTGCGCTGGTTAGCGCGGCGCTTAGAAATGCTAAGCTAAGCTTAGCTTAGCTTATTTTATTTTAGCAATACTAAGCCAAGCTTGGCTTAGCTTATCATATCTTAACAATGCTAAGCTAAGCACACACATGCGCACACTGGTGCAAACCCGCTTACTGCTGTTTACAAGTGCTCACTGCTGCTAATCCCTGCGCTCATTTATTTGACAGAAAAGTAAATGGGGAGATAGGAATGTGGTGATAAAGGGTGCACAAAGAGGGGAACACAGTAGGGAAACCAGCTCGGGATGTACAGGATGGGTGTGGAGAGGGTCCATAGCTGCCCATTTCTTTATCAGCAACAGCTGTGCATATGCAATACATCAGGGGGAATATTTGAAACCTTCCACCCCTGAGAGAGGGGTGAGGACAACTAAGTGTGTTGTACTACCAATTATGAATATCAGGCACATGCACTGTTTGTGAACTGCTACACTGTCATTAGTATGTTACTCACTTCTGAACAGTTTGTGGTTTGTTTGTGTTGACATTAACACAGTCTGCTCAGGACAACTGGACATATTTCACTACTGTGTATGCCTACTTACACCCTTGGTTGTGCCTGACTACACGGGTATATTGTACCTTTGGGTAGGGGTGCAGAAGTACAGAGTGCATTATTTATTATCATGTGATGTTTATCTTACTGAACATGCAGAGTTGCTATGTACCTGTAAGTCTATGAAGGCTAGTAGTCTGTCTGAGTAGCTTCCACCTGTGGACATATCCAGATGGTAGACAGAGGTCAGCCTAGTATTCTTTGATTGTGCACCATAGCAGTCTTTTCAGCATCTGAACAATGGCGTTGTCACAGGTGGTTGCTAGCAGTACATGGCTACATCCTTTGATATTTCTGTGTTGTACTTCTACATAAGGGCATGCTTGTGGGATTCATTCTACAGCTATTTGCAGAGTGTGTAACAGCAGACAAGCTGATATGCCTATGCGTTTCCGACTCTTCCAGGCCTCAGGTACTCTCACGTATATATTTGAACAGCCTCAGGGAAAGGTACATATAACTGGGATACACCTGTGATATATTTCAGACATTTTGCAGTTCAGACTTTGGGGCATTCAGAGCATATGTATTGCTACACCTTTTCTGATGTGCAAGCAGTGTCTACTCTCACTTATTGACATTTGTCATTAAGTGAGATTCCACACCTTTCTGCCTACTGTTAGTACATTTCACAGGGAGTCAGAGGGGCACAGCTAACATTTGTTTACAAATCAGGGTCATCACTGTAGAGCAGTCACTGTTGGGAGGTCTGGCCTGTGACCTATGCAAATATGCCATTGTTTATCCTGCTCTGATACTGTGTGGAGTTTGTAAGGTGCTACTGTAACCTTATTCCCTACTAGCATGGCTCATTCTCTTTTCACAGTCATGTCATGCAATTCCACAACACCTGCTGGTTAAGGCCCACAGAACAATTTTTGTGTTATGCCATTCCTATTTTCCCTTTACATTCACTCATGGTAATGTATGATATATTGCTTTCAGCACTAAGTTACTGTATATGTGCTGTGGTGTAGTGGTACTTCATGCAGACTGGTGAGTCCAAGGTCCCGGGTTCGAGACTGACAAGGGTATTTTATTTTGCTGCTGAGCAGTACAAGGGCCTTGTCATACAGAGTGACTAAGGCACTTTTAAGCAGTTGTAAGTGGGTTTGCGTGGGTAATGCTTAGCTAAGCGCACACAAGCTCACACTCGCGCACCCCCGCTAACTACTGCTTAAAAGTGCTTACTCCCGCTAACTCCCACGCTAATTTCTTTTAAATAAAAGAAAATGGGGAGATAGGAGAGTGGTGAAAAAGGGGGCACAAAGAGGGAAAGACAGTAGGGAAACCAGCTCGGGATGTGCAGGATGGGTGTAGGGAAGGTCCATAGCTGCCCAACTCTTTACCAGCAACAGCTGTGCATATGTATGAAATTTGGTGTGAAATTTGAAAACTTCCACCCCGAGAGAGGGGTGAGGACAACAAAATATGTTGTACTGCCAATTAGAATTATCAGTTTACATGTCCAGTGGACATGTGTGCGAATTGGGCAGCTATGTATGGGGCGAAATTTTTTTGTGGGAACAGATTGCCCATTTTTTTATTTTTTTTTTCAGGTGAGAGTGGAATGTGAGGTAGAGGATGTAGGTATATTTGGGGAGGTAGGTTGGGGAGGTAAACAGACAAGACAAACAAGACGCATACAGGGGCGGAGTTTGACACATTGGGTGGGTGAACACAATTGACGGGGAAGGTTGTTTGGAAATCGCAAGCCCATGAGCCCACAGATGGTAACAGTGGAACTGAGATCCCCACCCATGGGCAGTCACCACTGCACCTTCACAGCCCCGAGGGTGGCTGTGCTGGGGACTGAGTAGGATGGGCAGGCTCACCCGAGAGATGCTCCACTCTCGCCTCAAGCTGGCGTAGGGGATCAGCGACTGAACGCTGGATCTCCCTACGCACCACAGCCTGGACCCTTCGAAGGGTGACAGGTGGCCCTTCTCTGCCCATGCTTGCACGGGGGGATGAGCCCCATCCCCTGCAGCGCTTCCACCTGAAGGTGGCACAGGACCAATGGAGGAGGGGAGCCTGGGCTGGGCACTGGAGCTGCTGGTGCCAGGTGCACTTGCCAACTGTGGAGGGACAGGTGGGTCCGCTGGGACCGGCCTTCCCATACGTTCTGTGATTAGGTGTGTTTAATTACAACATAAACAACAGCATCCCAGATTAGTTGTAACAGCATGCAGTAATATTCCCATTAACCCAACACACCAAGGTTCCAACAGTTGAACAGCAAGCATAACACATGCATATATTGAACGACAGTGGATATTCCAACAGCATGCAGGCATGTTTAGTAGCAATAGGCCACCATGAACGTGGTGTTTGAACAGGGCACATGCATCAACATCAATGCAAATATTTATAAAACAATAGGACATATGTCCCAACAAATATTTAAGGTTACACATACCCATTGAGGTGTGGAATTGCATGGTTTATGGTTTATGCACATATGGTAGGGTGTAGAAAAAACCTTGGTTAACATCTTATAATGACCTTTAGTCTACACTACATTCCCAGTGACTGCAAGTGTATATCCCGTACCTGTATTATTACACTTGCCACCATACATTAGGTTGTGTCATGGGTTTGGCTAGTTCAATATATGCCTGACCTAGATCTGACATACTAACTGTCCAGGATGCAGATGTTACTGCTACATATTTCTTGTTTGCATTTATATTTCTTTATCTACATATCTGGGATGTTTTCACATGACATTTTCACTTCGATTTGTACAAAACCCTGCATTTCTTAACACACACTCACATTTCTAGTGAATAATTACATGCTACATGTGTGCCAGGTTTACTTATTCATGCCAGCCAGTAACTGACTATTGTGGACTGTATATATGTTTCACAGCTACTAGCACTTCCGTCACCCACTTTATATGGGACTGCATAACTCTGGGTTGCCAGCACATTTTCAAACAGTACTGTTTGTATAATGCAAGGGTACAACAACATTTCAGACTCTGTAACACAGACACACTCTGGGTTTTAGACCTTTATTAATGACATTGCACACTTTTCCACAGGCTCACTCCTTTATTTGTTTTAATGGTGTTTATGGCAGACATGTTCAAGACATATTGTACCTTTATTAATAGGTTAGAACAATCATTTTTCAGGCTCACTCACTTATGTTATATGACAGTGCCTGCAGAGATATTATTCCAGACATATGTTACCTTTCTTAATGGGTTACTACACTCTTTTTCTGCCTCTCTGATGTTTTTATCTGGCAGTACATGCAGAGGACTTATTCAGGCAATTCTATGGCTGTTTTATTGGACTACAACATTTTCTTTCATGCTCTCTCCCATATTTTATATAACAATACATTCAGAATAATCACTAACCTGCCTGGTGGTGCAGCCTTAGCAGCCTATCAGCATAGGCTTGCTGATTCGTAGCACGGTCAGCTGCAGCTGTAAAGTAAATGAAGGGATATTGAGACATACCTATCCGTTATACATACTCCATTATGAATTCTTACATACTGCATTCCATGGCTACATACTCAGTTGTGGGGCATTCGGCATCCCAAGGGCCTCCTGTATCCACTGGTTCAGGCAGTCCTGCTTTTGTCTCTTCAGGTCTGCATGGTGGTGACGAACCTGCTCACCAGTGTGAGGAACGCCTGTGGCACTGGTGAGGTCACGAGCTAACCGGTTCCAAGCCTCTGCCTTGTACTCCATCCCTTGGAACTGGCCCTGTAGGAGTCTTGACTTGTGATGGTGGACAAAGAGCCAAACCATGTATTTGGACTCCTCAATGCCCCAACGTTGCGCTCGGAAGCGTGAACCCTCTCCTGCACCTGCCATTCTTACTGCAAATGTGAGCTACAATCAGTTATGGAGAGTATTTCCGCCTATGGGGCTTAAATATGCCGCATTTCCCGCACTTTTTTGTGATTGGCCATTTTGTAAAATTCTCGGCTGACTGCAGATCTGCTTAGTAATGGTTAAACTACCATTCATAAGTATATGAATGTTAATAGTAGCTGTTTCTTCTAAGCTGTCATGGCTTAGTGGCTCTGTACTTTGATTAAGATGCACAGGGTCCTGGGTTCGAACCTTGTCATTCTTTTATTTTAATACTGTCTAGACAGGCTAGGGGGTGTGGCTGCATTTAAGCAACTTAGCTCTATGTTGCTCCCTGGTGCCCTACGGTGCCCAGGTTGGCACGGCACACAAGTCCGCGCAAACACATTGCGCTGAGTAAAGTGCTATTAAACTATGGGCAACTCTATTTAGCTGGGTAAAGTGCTATTTAACTATGGGCACCTCTGTTTAGCTGGGTAAAGCACTATTAATCTATGGGCACCTGTGTTTCACTGGGTACTGCGCTATTAAACTATGGTCACCTGTGTTTTGCTGGGTAAAGCATTGCTTAACAGCAGGCTATTATATATCTGGGTCCTTTAAAATTATATATTTTGTTCACTGATACATTGGCCATGTCACTGCTTTTAATAACATTTTAATCATATATGTCTGGTACTATTTCAAATACTGATTTAAAACATAAATAAGAAGGGGAGTGGTGGGACTCGAACCATGAATGCCTCCTCTTTGTGCATACGCTGTACCATTATGCTATTGCAATTTGGTGGGATTTGCATAAACATTCTTTCTTATGCTCTTCCATGTCGGAATTGCTAACTATGGCTAAACAATGGGCACACCCACACACACACGCGCAAATACGGGCAGCTATATCGTGGATTTAAAAAATATATATATTTTACTTTTTATAACTGTGATGGGGGGTTACAGTGTCAGGGAATGTGGTGTTGGGTGCAAGTACATTTGAGCAAACTCGCTCTTGTGTGTTGACATTTTGCTTTTACTACACTTGCAGGGGAGTGGACATTTAGACTGCTCAGCAGTCGGACACGCCCCCTGCTTTCATACTCGGTCCGTGTAACAGTTACGGTTGAGTCAGCATGCCCTCATGAATATTCATGGCACGCTGATGTCATACCATTCAACTGCAGCCTACGAGGAAGACTTATTAAGTCTTACATGGAGGATTTGTGAATCCGGGGGTCTATGTACTTTGATTTTATTGCTTTGTTTAACAAACAAGGTTTAGAGTTAATAGAGATAATTATTAATTAGAATGTTAAATCCATCAACCACATGTTGAGTGATATTGTTTGTTAATAAAGACCTATCGCTTGAAAATTATAGAACAATGTATTTAAATGTTTTTGCCAGAGTAGATGAAAAGTGTGAATTGTTAAGTATGAAGTTTTTAAAGAAAGTATAACAAATTTGTATGGGATCTAGACCACTATTCCAAGAATACTGCATCTGTGTCATTAAAAGGGAGAACAAGCACCCATAATAGTAGAATTAATTATGAACTTGATAAGCAATTTGTGACAAGTGCGGAACAACAAAAAAATGGATAATAATAATTATGGAAGTATATAGCAAGCTGAAATGTTATGAGATGAATGTCGGAGACTATATGGGCCATATTAATATGGAAGAGGATTTTTCTCTCTCTATGAAGTTTGAAAAGGTTAGAGAATCAGGGAAGGAATCAGTTATTTCAAGGAAGGGAATTACAGTCCAAGGAGAATCATGCCCATGTAGAACAGAAATTACTCATCTAGATAACACCCCAACAGACTGTCAACAATTATTTGGCTTCCCTTACTATTCTGGGTCAGTAACTAAGGAGCTTCTAATCCTCACTACTGACTCCAGTGTGAGACTGTAACTTAAAAAAGAGTAATATTTCATAATTCCCCCCTAAATCTATAGCCTGGGATTGGACTGTATACTTCTATCCACCCCTAATATAACTCCTTATTACACACTTCAGAGCAATGTGTTTCAGTTTAAGACCTCTGATATGCTCACACTTAAATAAATTAAATCTCACACATCCAAACACTTTTGGGAAAGCCTGACACAGATTTCCAGCTGTGTCCTTACCCAAAATAATACAGTAATGCTGCCACCAATAGGAGTGCCTTCATGCCCTTCTAAAGGAGTGTCCAATTATGAAAATTAGATAATAAAACAAAAAGTAGCAAATGCCCTGAGCAACCAGACTTTCAGAGTGGCCCAGGAAGTTATCAAGGCAAGTATAAACATTCTCAAATCACTGCAGAAAAACACTGGTTGACCAGCCACAATACAAGTTAATAAAAATATTTAGCAATGAGAAAATAATTAAAAATATAAAACAGTAAATTACAACAAACAGAAGTCAATCACCAGGAAAATAAAATCAATACTGTAGGACAGAAATATAATATTCAGAAAAACTCTAACTGATCTAACTGATTAGTAATAATTTTTCTAACTGACCAAATCCTGATCTCAACTAAATTACTAAAACAGAGCAAAGGGAGGATTACAGTTCTTAGTGAGTCTTTTAGGGTATCCACTGCACAGTACATCTGTGAACAACTCATAACTGGCTGTTAACTGGCTGCAACTGACAACTGATTTCAGCAGGCTCTTTTATAGACTACACGTAACCACTAACAAAACCAGATAACCAAAAACACCTCAGTGCTTCATGGACCCAATAGACTTGAAACTCATATAACTTAAAACTCAAGTTTATTAAAACAATAAAAAAAAGTTAAGTGCTTTAGTTCCAACCACTGTAGAACTTCTTCAGAACTACACAGCAAAATAATTGCCATCTTTAAATACCTTAACCTAAAATCATGTATCTAATTAAACAAACCAATTAAAACTTATACATTGTTTTAAAACACACTATAATTCATAAATAAAACATCTCAACCATAATATATATTGAAACACATACAACACACACACACACACACACACACACACACACACACACACACACACACACATATATATATATATATTTATATATATATTTCATCCATAGTAGTGTCTTATCTTTGAAATAGGCATTATTCAGCATGATTTATTAAGCCCAGCATGACATAAAGCATTTAAATGCAATTATCAACAAGCCTTAAACATCCTGATTAATTTGTTCAACCACTGAAAAAACTAATTTGTGATCCTGGTTACCCTGCATTTTGTTACTTAAAGCATTTGTAGCTTTTATTTTCTTTATATCTTGCTTATGTTCATAAATTCTCTCTTTCAATTTATGTGAAGTTTTCCTATATAAAATGCTGAACAAACTTTACATATAGCCACATAAACTGCAGATTTTGAGTCACAGGAAAAATCCCCTGTTACAGGGTAACTGATCCTATTAATATTACAATAGTCTCCCTTGTTTATAAAGGGACATTGGGCACATCTTTCACATTTCAACATACCTAACTTTCTACATGTACCTATATTCCCATAGGATGTTAAACCACTAGTTTTATTTAGTTCTAATAGTTGTTTGAATGATTTATTCTTCCTAAACACTATATGTGGTTTTATACCCACTATTTCTATATCCATCCTATCCATTTTAAAAATATTCAATTTTTTTGGATACTTTGCACGAATGCCTCACTATCTAAATTAAACATAGTAATGAATAATCTTCTGTTAGTTTTGAATGATAAATTCCTTTTACCAACCACTACATCATTATTGATAATAACCAATAAACGAAGAAACTTCCTTTCTACTCTCTTCTTAACAATTTCTTCCTTACTTTTCCAACGGAATCCTTTTGAGTATCCCCTTTGCCAAAACATTCCCTCTAAAGTATCACATTCATTAATAAAAGTATTCATTTCAGATACCATTCTGGCTAGTCTAACCAACTAACTTTTTACCACCACCTTCTTTTTGGTAAATAGGGTGCCAGCTGGAGAAATGTAACTATGTATTTGCAAATGTTAATTTTCGATGAATATTAGATGCATATTTTTCTTTACTGGAATCATTCCTTAATTCAACATCTAAATAAACTATTTTCTCAAATGAACAAGTATATGTAAATTTCAAAAAGGTATGGTTTGATTAATGTATTTCATAAATTCTAATGATTTCCTTGTAGATTTATTCCATACACTAAATATGTCATCCAAAATATGAGTATAATATACCCAACAATTTTTATAGGCACTACTCAAGATACATTTATTTTCCCAGTTTGCCATAACTAGATTAGCAAAGGCAGGGACACATGCTGCCTGCATACCACTCCAGTATTTTGTTTGTAGTACTTGCCTTCAAAATATAAATAATTATGTTTTAAAACAATTTCCATTAGGCTCATTACCAAATATATTCAGTCATTATGCAGTTCCCCTAACATATATAATTCCTCTTCCAAAGAGGCTGATTTCATGTGGGATTACCGAATACAAATTTTGTACATCTACAGTAACAAAAATTAATTTTTCAACATATGGCAATCTCCCAATACTCTGCAAAAATTGCCAATAATCTTTGCAAATATAAGTTAACTTTCTCATACCACTTTTTATTATTTCATCTAAAAATTTAGCTTCAAAATAAGTTTTACTCCTCATCCCATTGACTATCATTCTGATTGGGAGGGGGGGTTGTTCAAATTTTTATATAGCTTGGGGATTCCAAAAAAATACTGGCTATTACTGGCTTATTGTTAGAGTTCAACTTCACTAATCTACCCATGCAAGAATAAGTCATTTATTTCAATATCTATTTTTGTGTAATTAATGTTAGTTTCAGTTTTAGATATTTCAGCATGTGTCATCTGAAAGTAAAATATTAATTTTATTACTATAATCTATACTGTACATTACTACCAATTCACCCCCTTATCTGGTTTCATAGTATGCAACGATTTATCATACATTAATTCCTCAAACACTCTTTTTTTCTCTTTCAGTCATATTAGATATTTTGCACATCAAATAATTATTTAAAATATACCTAAAATCAGTCTCAAACATTCTTTCATACAATGATACCAGCTGATTTAATTGGGGTTAAAAATACTTAGTCTATGTAAAGAACCGCTAACATTGTACATATTGTTCTCGAAGAAAAATGCCAAGCTTAATGTGTGTGTATACAATTTTAAGTCAAACTGTCAGCAACATTAGCTCTTCTAATGAGCACAAATGATAAACCTTTAGAGAGAACATTTGCATTTTCTACTTCTAATTCTTTAGATGAAAAGTTATGAATTGTAAAATCAGTGTCCTGATTATTTACATATTTTACAGTACATTGATTGGATAAAATGTCCAATTCAGAACTTTGACTTTCTTCTAATAATTCCGGTTCTTCTGTCAATAGGAAAACTGTTTGGGCCTGGCGCCCTCAGCCTGATAACTCTGTTGATTCCTGCTGTCCAAGTTCTTGAGTGTCTTCCCCTTGTTTAACAGTCTTTCAGACCTCTGAATGTTTTCATTTTTTAAACAGGCTGATCTATCTCTAGAAGACTTTAAATGTTCTGCTGATGTAATTGTCTCATCTTCTGGAACTGGATTGTTATTTTGGACTCCACCTCTATTGCCATAGCCACTAGGAGGATCCAGACATACCTTGTGGGACCAAAAATTATGTAGATCATTCTGAAATTTCTCTGATTTCCTCTTAAAGATACCATCACATATTTGATTTGATAAGGTATTTAAAGATGGTAATCATTTTGGTGTGCAGTTCTGAATAAGTTCTGCAGTGGTTGGAATGAAAGTGCTTAACTGTTTGATTATTTTATTAAATTTGAGTGTTAAGTCTATGAGTTTCAAGTCTATTAGGTCTGTGAAGTACAGAGGTGTTTTTGGTTATTTCATTTTTCAGCTGTTTTCCCTGTAAATGATGTCTTTATCTCCCTGTACTTCTGCAATGGACCAGACAATTCAAAAACAAGATTCATGTAAGTCAATCGGGGACCACAATCTCCTGTTACAGCAAGTTAATCGTAGTTTGGAGAGTAATTTAACATTAATTAGAGAGGAAGAATATCAGAGAGGGGACATTTTATCATCCTGTTCTAGTTTGTGTTTACCACTAACACAGTGTACTCCACAGAGCAATAATCCAAGGACAATTGATCCACCATGTAAGCTTCAGGTATGGAAGAGCAATAAATTTGATTTTGATCATGATATAGTACTGAATTTATGCCATGTTAACATTGAACAATGTTCTGTTCCTCAACAAGTACAGAATTTGGAAAAAAATGTTGGTTATCAAAAAAAAACTGCAGTTGGAGAATTCATATTTGATTAAAAACTTTAACAGTCACGTGCTACCAAAGGGACTAAGGATGTGGAAATATCCAGTGTTAGAAGATGTTTGGAATTCCACAAAGAGTGTATTTCATTATTTAATATATCCAGATATGATTTAATGAGACTGTCTAGAGAACTTGATGAGTTGAATGTGTCCCTGCACAGTGATTTGGTATTTGACCAATACATAGTTGATTAGAATCACATTTTTAAAAAAAGTGGATCGAATATGTGATGGCCATTTAAGAGGATATCATAGAAATTGCAGGGTGGTCTACTTTACTTTTGGTCTCACAAGGTATACCTGGAAACTTCCAGTGGCTATGGTAATAGGGGCAGAGTCCAAAATTACAGTCAAATTCCTGAAGCCAAGACAATTACATCAACAGAACCTTTAAATTCTTCTAGACATGGATTAGCCCCTTTAGAGAATAAGAAGGTTCAGAGGTCCGAGAGACTGTTAAACAAAGGGAAGACACTCAATAACTCAGACAAGGGGAATGAATGGAGTTATCAGGCTAAGGGAGCCAAGTCCAAACAGTTTTCCTACAGACAGAAGAACCAGAATTATTAGAAGAAAGTCAAAATTTTGAATTGGCCGTTTTATCCAATCAAGGTACTGTAAAATATGTAAACAATCAGGACAATGATTTTACAATTCATAACTTTTATCTAAAGAATTAGAAGCTGAACATGCAAATATTCTCTCTAAAGGTTTGTTTGTGCCCATTGCAAGAACTAATGTTGCCGACAGTTTAATTGACTTAAAATTATATATATATGCAAGTTAAACTTGGTGTTTTGCGCAAGAACAATACGTATGATGTTAGTGATTCATTACATAGACCAAGTATTTTTAACCCCTCATTAAATTAGCTGGTATTATTGTATGAAAGACTGTGTGAGACTGATTTTAGGTATATTTTAAATAATTATTCTAAGTGCAAAATATCTAATATTACTAAAAGAGTAAAAAAATGTTTGAGGAATTAAAGTATAATAAATCATTGCAGATTATGAAACCAGATAAGGGGTGGATTGGTAGTAAGGGTAAGTATAGATTTTGGTAATAGAATGAATATTTTACTTTCCGATAACACATATGCTGAAATATCAAAAAACAAGATTAATATTAATTATAGAAAAATAGATATTGAAATAAATTATTTATTCTTGTATGGACAGATTAGTGAAGGTGAATTTAATTATATATCCAATGATAAGCCAGTAATCGACAGTATTTTTGGAATCCTCAAGCTACATAAAAATATGAACAACCCCCCAATGAGACTGATAGTTGATGGGATGAGGAGTAAAACTTATTCTGTAGCTAAATTTTTAGTTGAAATATTAAAAATTAGTATGAGAAATTTAACTTATATTAGCAAAGATTATTGGAAATTTTTGCAGAGCATTGGGAGATTAAAGTATGTTGAACGATTTATTTTTGTTACCATAGATGTACAAAATTTGTATTCATTATCCCCCATGACATTGGCCTCTTATGGTTGGAAGATGAATTATATATGTTAAAGGAACTGGATAATGATCAACTATATATGGTGCTGAGCCTAATGGGAATTGTTTTGAAACATACTTATATATATTTTGAAGGCCAGTATTACAAACAAAATCCTGGAGTGGTTATGGGGTGGATGGTCAGCATGTGCCCCTGCCTTTGCTAATCTAGTTGTAGCAAACTGGGAAAATAAATGTATCATCAGTAGTCCCTATAAAATTGTTGGGTATATTATACTCATTTTTAGATGACATATTTATTGTATGGAATACATCTATGGAAAGATGATTCAAACTTATGGAATACATTAATCAAACAGTACTTTTTTGAAATTGGTATATACTTGCTCATTTGAGAAAATAGTTTATTTAGACGTTGAACTAAGGAAAGATTACAGTAAAGAAAAATATGTATCTAATATTCATTGGAAATTAACATTTGCAAATACATACTTGCAATTCTCCAGCTGGCACCCTATTTATCAAAAGAAGATGGTGGTTAAAGGTCAGTTGGTCAGACTAGCCAGAATGGTATTTGAAATGGATACTTTTATTGATAAATGTAATACTTTAGAGGGAATGTTTTGGCAAAGAGGATACCCAAAAGAATTGGCTTGGAAAAATTAAGGAAGAAGTTATTATTAAAAATAGAGTAGAAGGGAAATATCTACCTTTATTGGCTGATATTAATAATGATGTAATGGTTGGTAACAAAAGGAAATTTTAGTAACTAACAAGCCTAATGAAACCAGACAAAGTAGGGGGTATAATGATTTGTGATACTATGGATTATTTGGCCAGTATGACAAAAAATTTAAACAATGATGGATGTTATTGTTTACGTTCTAGAAATGAGGTGAATGTGGCTTATAGAGAGATAGATCTTTATTTAGGGGAATTATTGTTAAATGAAATAATTTCCTTAAAATTATATTGTTTTTGAAAATTAATAAGCCCATTGTTCCCACCATATTTGGGATAAAACTCAGCCATTTGGAATATTTGTTGATAAAAAATTTAAAATATTTATAATTTTGAAAGACATTTACTCAAAGACTCATAGGACATTTTGGAAAAAATTACCTCAGAAGTCTGGGAAGGAACATGTGGGTTTTTTTAACGGTGGACTTGGTGGATCTTTTTAATTCTATTTCCTTGGAGCAAGGGATGACTGTGTTTCTTGATATGTTAAGAGAATGTGAAATTTTAGTTGCTGATGATATTAGAATGCTTTTAGAGTTTGTCAGCATTGTTTAGGAAATAACTTTTTATACTTTGAAGAGAAATTTTTCAATTTACTATTGTTTGTGCGAACGACGTTCTATCGGCTGCAATGTGCCGAAAAACAGAATGTCGAATACAGAAGCAGTTTTGCACTAGAGAGTTGACTCCACTTATGTGAATGCACAACTGCATTCGCATAAGGGGAAATCAACTATCTGCACGGAGATCATGGTACAGTGGGGATTGGAAATTCATCCACATCCCTACTGTAGTGTGATCTTAGAGTTAGAATATATAAGTGGGGGGGTGCAGGGGGGACTTGCCCTCCTGAAAAAACATGATAGCTGTATAGGAGTTTGATTTACATCAGCTCCGATATGGCTATCACGTGGTAGTTTCGACAACAATGTCAAGTGAAATACATTGAGCATTTGGTTCGACATTGTGAACGGTAGTTTTTTTTAACTTTTAGTATTACCATTCATTTATTTGAGTGGAAAATGTTTTTTTCATTCAAATAAACAATGGTAAACCAAATTTTTTAATAGATTAAAGGTGAGCAATGCATGCAGCTTGTGCCCCATTTATGCCAATATTGTGTTGCTAACTTTGGAAAAAATAAGATATTACCTTCAGAATTTATGAAATATATCAAGATTTATTTAACATTTTAGATGTTATTTTTATACCATGAACAGGACCAGAATATAAAGTCAAAGAATTTATTGATTTTTTTATATCAGTCCAATCATTTTCTAAAATTCACATTTAATTTTAATAAAAAATTAATTAATTATATGGATGTTCAAGTGGAGAATACTGAGGTCAGATTTAAATCTAAGATATATAGAATGCCGACTTTTAGTAATTCATATTTACATTTTAAGAGTTTACATCTGTTTACACTTAAACATAACTTACTTAAGGGACAATGCATAAGAGTGGCCAGAATGACCTCCAATATGCAGGACTTAGAAGTTGAAATTAATATATTGAAAGAGATGTTTAAGGACAGAGGATATCCTGAAAAATGGTGGTGGAGACCATTAGAGATGTTATGAACAAGAGGGAGAACAGGTATTGACTATTACTAGGGAAAAAGAGGAAAGAGCCATTCAATTTTAAAAGAGAAGAAATGAGGTACAATAGATAATGATTTGAAAAAAGTTGCAGGTAAGGCACCTCTATTTATTAAAAAGAAACAGATAAAACACTGAAAACTGAATAAAATAAAAATGGCAGTTCACGGATTCTACTGGCAGCAAATTTAGATGAAAGAGAAGCCCACAATGCTGGAAAATCACACAAATCCTTTATTCTTTAAAATGAGATATCCTGTTAGCACTTTCATTTAAACAAAGTGTTAAACTTCATCAGTCAACTGTTAGTTTCACATTCACTTCCTTTATAAACTTCCTTTAGCGTTGATTGGTTAAACAACTCATTAATATTAATAGAACTTAAAAATCCATTACATATATATAGAAACACAACCACCTATTCATTCTAACTGCATCTGCCTACTACTACGTATAATTACTGAATTTATAAACAAACTACGAGTGACTGTAAAGTAAAATTCATTTAACATCTTATATAAACAGTCTAAAACCAATGCTAAAAACTTTTTTCTAATAAGCATTTTTATAAACTGAGTTTTGGTGTTAAAAAAACTGCATGTAATTCCAATAGCTTAACATTTCTTGAGAGCATAGCTTAAAAATGACTAACTGCACCTATTTTGCAAGTCTTGAACCCAGGGCCCTGCACACCATTGCCACAGCAAGTTACCACTAAGCCATGTGAGCTTTTATAAATATATACAAATACAATAGGTTAAATATAATAAATATTTGAAAATATGTAAAATATACTTCCATCAAATAAAAAAACTTTGTATAAAATGAAACGTATATATTTAAATAAGTTTTAATTAGTTGATACTACCCTCACTTTTTTTCCTTTCAGGAGCATTTAACTTCAACACAGAGGCTAATGAGCTGCACTCATTCAGACCTGGCCAACTATCTGCCTGTAAGTGGATTTGCCACCTGAGCTCTCTTATCTCTAAATGTAGCCCCCATGGCTTGTTATCCTGTATAAGTACTGAATCTATAGCCATGAAGCTAAACTTGCGTTCACTATTGCAATTAATGTGTTTAGCCAAGGCATTGTTCTGATTTTGTCTCTTTACAGCATATTCATGCTCATAAATTCTCTGCCAGAGATTCCTTTCCATTTTCCCAATGTAGAAACACTGGCAGGAAGAGCAGGATGGCAAATAAACTACTGCTTTAGAACAGCAATTGTATTTACTGCTCAAGTAATATATTGTGTCTCTCACTATGAAACTGTTAGCCACTTGAACCTTGTGGCACCAGGAACATGCCCCACATTTGGTAATTCCATGTCCCCCTCGTAACTCAGCTCCCTGCTTTATTTTAAGTAGGTCTTTCAAATTAGCCCCCTTCCTCTATATGATTGTGGGTTTCTGCCCCACATATTGCCTCATGTAAGAATCTTCCAACAATATGGGCCAGTTTTTTTCAAAGATTAATCTTAAAGCTTGGACCTCCTTACTATAGGTAATGACAAGTGCTTCAGTAAATTCTGATGCTCACTATGGATGCTAAACAAGTGGTATAAGAGCAGCAGATGCTGCAGATGCAACACAGGACATGTATGAAAAACAGGACACACATCTGGCAGGACCTCCAGCTAGGTAGCATTACATGCAATACAAAGCAGTGCTGGCAAAGCAGCAATTTCATGTTGTCAGCTATAGGCCATGGCAGTTATAAAGAAACAACACAGAATAAAGATGTAGTGATAATGTCAAAATATGCTAATCAGTGCATGGTCTGGTCACATTGTTCATGAATCAACACATCATTACAAAAAAAGGTGGAGGATATTGTGGATCATCAGCATAGTAACATTTCACTGCAACACTACTTAGGTGGGAACAGGACACTGGGGGGGGTGAAAGCAGTTGACTCACAGGTTGGTTGGTTGAGGGTACCAGAGATCATTTAGTTCTGCAACAAGAGTAGAGGGCCACTATGTGACCCTGGGTTGTGGTAATCACACTCTCTAGGTGTGGTAGGGCATGAGACTTCCTGTGGTAAGGAAGATAAGGTCCTATGGGAAACAAGCTCGAGTTCTATGGCTAGAGTAGGATAGTTATCATTGCTCATAATAAGGAGTGCTAGAACCTTTGACCTGGTAAATCACAAGGATTACAGTAAGACAACAATGACAAACATTAGAATTTCATAATTTTTATTTTTCACAAAATGTATTTTGATGAAAACCCTGTTGTTCTATTACATTTTAAGTGAATTAGAGCAATGACTACTATTGTCCGTGAGTTTGGGCCTTTGTCCCTCCATTATTTTTGACTTTGTCAATAATTCTTGAGCAAAGACATTAAGGGGTATGGCAGTAGGAGGAAGTTAAAAAGCAGCAGCTAGAAGTATACTTTAAGTAATTTGTAAACATTTCTGGGTATTATATGTCATGACTGACAGATCACTGTCTTGTCCTGTATTATTGCTGATGTCCTTTCCAATCAGCTGCAGCAAAGCACAGACTCATTGGTGTGAAGTGGTAAAGGAGGAAGAGACACCTATCAGGACATAAGGTTGAGTATGCTTTGACTATCACTTGCAGTTCACACAATTTTTCTGTCATGTTACTGTGAGTGCTGTTTATCATAATCTTCCCATTGGGTGTCTCCACTTTGTCTTTCTAGAGATGAATGAAGATTCAGCTCTGCTGTGGTATCCACATAGCCTCCTCAAGCATCCTATGTTTTTGAGCTCTTGACAAAAATGAAATGAGAGAAAACATGGTCTGTCTCTGTATGTCCATTTTGACAAAAAATAAACCCAATTGATTCAAGTGTGTGTGTGTGTGTGTGTGTGTGTGTGTGTGTGTGTGTGTGTGTGTGTGTGTGTGTGTGTGTGTGTGTGTGTTAGTTGATTGCAGCAAATATGGAAATTTGAGCTAAAACACAATATAGCTGAGACAATATTTGGAATGGCAGCTCATTGTTACGGGACCCATGCAACAATCTTTGTATACAACCATAAGTGTAAGCTGTTGGAAGGATGTGTCTTGCATTATGATGTTAATTCATTCATCTACCCATTCTCATATACCCACAGTTACTCACTTTATCCAGTTTATGGAAACACTGAAGCCAATGTTTATCTTAAGACTGAGTGGGCACAAGGCTGAGACACTTTTCTGAATGTGATCTCATCCTGAATATAACACACATACAGTCATGGAAATAGGAAAGGATGCGCAGACTCTGTTAAGATGTTACCCTGGAAGTGCATTTTAGAACCAAGCACTGTAAAGCAGCAACACAAAGAATTGCACCACTCTGATTTTTTTTTTATTTCTTTTTTGTATCTCTCTCAAATTTCTAGCTGGAGATGTCCTTTAGCATCTTAGTCTATGAGTCAATGCAGCATGCCATTATGAACTTTATAATGATGATCCCTGTAAGTCTGGTCTTGAATTATCCAAAATCTGTCTGTCACACAGGAAACAATACAGAATACTGTATGCTTTCATATAAGTAATGGTCTTCAGTACCATTTAAGAACATAAGTGTTACAACTCATACTGGATTAATTACTGTCTTACAGACTTTTCACATTGATAGTAGTTACCAATTCTTCATATGTTACTTTCTCTTGTTTGCTGATGCTTTCTTTATCCCTCAACTGGGAACCTGTGTCTTATCCTTCATCTGGGATCCTCTGTCAGCCTAATGTGTCTCTTGAGAAAAATCCAAAAGAGAGGATATTATCATTCCAATTAAGGTATTACTAGTTACTGTGTTCATTGCAATAAGACCCCAAGACATTTCCATGTTTGTGGCAAGTGGCAATGTATCAATATTTTCTTTTTACCATTGCCACTACCATTTAAGGTGGCCAGAAGAGTTTATATGGGGCATTCTGAAATCCATCAGCTTTTCCCACACTTTTATTTACTGATTTAATTATGTTGACCTACTAGTGCTCAATAGATCTATGAATACTTTTCAGGCAAACTGTGGGTGACTAAAGGATATTTGGCCAGGTCAAAGGGGAACTTCCCCTTTACTTTTCCTACTGAATATTGTTGCACATTCTTTTGGTGAAAATTAGTTTTGATAAGTGTCAAATGGACAAGAATATTTAAAGCAATAAAGGATGTCAAGTTTTATGAAATGATGGCTAGAATTCATAAGCTCTGCAAGCAATTGGATCGACATTTGTGCACAGAAATAAATGATCATTGCAATTATGAGTTTAGATGAGGATATACTGCCTACAAAGAAAAACACAAAAATGTAAGGAAAATTTAGGACTAAAAAATCTAATTTCATAATTGTTAACAATACTAGACAGGTGATTACCTCTAAACCTAAACAAATGGAGAAAAAAAAAACAAGGAAGCCCACCTATGGAAAAAAATGAAGAAAGGAATATTATATACATTACTTAAGATGTAAATAGCAAGCTGGTGCCTTTGCAGACTACTGACAAGAATAACATTCCTTACACTTCTGTGACATAGTCAGGGAAATTGGAAATCTCAAATCAGATACCACGCCCTGACCATGATACACATCAAGCTTGGCATTTTCTCTTCATTTACTCCTACTAAACAGATCCAACAAGGGCTGAATTATGCACATCCTTTTTGTAATAACGATGGTCTCAAGCTAAATTAAAAATATTCTGAGTATGAGACCACTGGTTTAAGCAGCCAATCAGATAACAAGCAAGAGTTCAATCATGTCAAATGAGACACAATGTGATTGTCAACATGATGCTGTTTCTGTAGCCAGGAGTTTGCTGGTAGATCAGTTTCTAAGAGGAAGACATTACATGAT
>NC_056725.1:1992842374-1992934874 GCF_019279795.1 Protopterus annectens
CACAAGCATCCTCCAAAAGGGCCTCATAGAAACAGACAACTGGTGCCAGAGCCATGGCCTCAAGCTAAATGCCAAAAAGTGTATAGTCATTCCCTTTGGCAAAAAGAAAGTGCCCACAAATTACCACATAGGTGGTAATCCATTAAGTACAGAATAAGTAATTAGGGACCTGGGGACCCAAGTTGATAGCAATCTCTCATTTGACAACCACGTGGCCAAAGTGGTTAGAAAAACATTTTATATAGTCCACCTAATCATGAAGGGATTCACATCTAGATCAGGGGAGGTCATCGTGCCTCTTTACTCATCCCTCATCAGGCCCATAATTGAGTACAATGCCCCTTTTGGGATGTACCTTACCAGACACCTGCAGCAACTGGAAAGACCCCAAAAGTACCTCACCAAGAGGATCAAAGGGCTCAAACAGATGCCATATGCTGCCCGGTTAAAGAAACTCCAGCTCTACTCAGTGGCATACCACCTGTTCAGATGCGATCTGTGCCTGACGTATAAAGCCATGTCCAACCCGGAATTAATAGACATGCTGCACCTCAGAAAATCCAGCTACGTGCTCGAGAGACTTGAACCTCAGCACTGAAATAAATAGGACATGCTGGAGGGACAGATTCATAACCCAGAGGCTCCCTTCACTCTGGAATAAAATCCCAGTCCAAGTTAGGCAGAGTCCCTCATTGACTCTCTTCATGAGGATTCTTGATGAGTGGATGGGAGATCGTAGGTTTACCCCGGGTATCACTTCTGTGTCACTGTTAGATAGAGGCACAGTATACTAACCTCGAAAAAGGGCATAGCAAAATAAATTTAAAATGGGTGGCGAAAGCCAAACACATTCTGGCTAGGCTTATAAATGCCCTAGGGCAGATAGCCTAGTATGAACCTATTAACCTATGAACCTATAAAATCATGTCCTGTACTGACTGGTCAGTTACTGTAGTGGGATGATGGTCTTACTTTCTTTGACAAATGTGCAGGGTTAAAATCCCCCTGTCATTTAGTTTACATTTCTTATAAAAGGTGTAGGAACTATTTGACAGTATACCTCATATCTAGTGGTGATGCAGAGTATTAATATCCCCTAGTTGTGACATTTCAGGCTGTAAATCTTTTTAGTGCCTTTAGGGCATGCTATAGATTTTATCCTTGCAGTGTTGTGTTTCCCAGGCTTCATGTCTTTCATATGGCAAACTTTGTTCTTTTGTTTTATTAACTGCCTCCTTTATGTGCAGTGTGGGAGTATGACAACCCCCCAATGCATAAGACTTTCATTCATATACACAGATACACAACCCCCCATCATACTCATGAATACTCTCACTTATTCACACATACACATACACATATGTACACATCTACCCAACCCACTAACCCCCCACTGAAATTTCAAAGGTCAGCATCCACTCACACATATTTTCACACATGTAGCTTTACATGCACACACATGCACACAAATCCCAATACCAACCATTCACTAAACTCACCAGCACTAACCTCTAAAGCTTTTTGTTGTGGACATATCTTAGACATGTGGCCGACATATCTTACACAGCCATAAATACCTCACTGCAGGCATTTCCCGGGAGAGCAAATGGATGCATAGCCATCTTCCCTGGAATGCCTCATTAACATTTGCTGTAGGCCATGGAGATAGTGCAACAAAATTCGGCATCTCTTCACACTTCAGCACCATGATGTATCTCTTTCTTTGCACTTGAAATGGTTACAGCAAGTTATACACTATTTGTACAAGTGACAGTAACCTTTCTGAATTTGGCCCATGAATTTGATAGCAAAGTAAGTAGGACTATTGAAGAAGAGTTTAGCCAGATATTAAAGCCGTTTCAAACAAAGGTATAGAAATGGGAATGTCAAAAAGGTAAGGGCTGCAAAATTGGGTTCCTAATGTATGCTTGAGGACTGAAACTAACTGTGATATTTGCAAGAATTTAAGTACAATTTTGGGGAAATATATACAAACTCTGAAATTCACCCATACACATGCATGCACTGCATACACACACACACACACACACACACACACACACACACACACACACACACACACACACACACACACACACACACACACACACACACACACACACACACACACACACACACACACACTTCCCCTAACCCCTAAATAACCCCCACTAAAACTTCAAAGGATAACACACAGTCACACATATATTCACACATGCAAACCCCAACACCAACTGTAAACTAAACTCCCCAGCACTTGCCTCTAATGTGATGGGCATATAGTATTAATATCCTCTAGGTGTGACAGTACAGGGTGTGAATCCTTTTAGTGCCTTTAGGATATGCTAAATCTCCTCTGAGGTGCAACAATTTCCAACATAGCTATATAAGTAGTTGGGGAGTGGAGGATGCTGCCTACCACACTGAGTGTGCAGGAGGGCTTGTCACCTGCAAGAAATGTTTTAAATTTGAGTAAGTTCTCTGTTACATGAGTTAATTTCCACATGCTGTTCCACAGTTCTGAGAATTGCACTATCGTGTAGCATGTGCCAGATCCGGAGCTCTACTAATTCTGATCAATTAATGCAACAAATAAGAAGAAATGGATGGGAGTGAGCAAACAGTAAAGAGCTGTGCTATGAAAGGGGAATATTAAAAATGAAACAGAAAAGAATAACTTAGTTCAATAGAAAAAGGGAAAAATGTAGCATACATAAGTTTTAGACAATGTAACCCAAAGATATTAATGGATATATGCTGGGGTCACAGGCAAACATTTCCAATTACAAAACAAAGTACTAGCACTCTGTAAGAAAAAAAAATCTGCTTCATGCCCTGAAAGTACTTCTCCATTTTTTGCATTTCTAAAGGTGCTTATGCGAGAGAAATTTGGTATTGTTCTGTCACCTGCAAATCATCAATTGAAAAATGTTACAGATATGATTTGAAGACGGACCTAACAGATTGTCAGAAGACCACAGTGATGGTGAAGCAGCAGCAGAGCAATACAGCAAGTAAGGAAGGCTAGGATAAAGGCTTAAGTATCCATGTTAGGCCCGAGATGGTGAGGACACAAGGTCCCTCCATCTGGTCAGCAGAGAAACTTGTTGCAATGCTGTTCTGAAAAACAGCTAACATATACCAAACTATAGCCAGGTCAGCCACTGCAAGGCAGGAGAGCAGGGGACATTGAAGTTCATGAAATGAACTTTTCTAAATGTCAGAAAGACAGACACAAAGAAACAGAAGCCTTGGGGTATGAAAATTTAGAAAAATAATGTTAAAAGCAAGTCAAAAGGGCAAAGAGGAGAGGACTGCTCTATGCGGATGGTATTTTTTCTCTGTTTTACTTTAAAGTGGAAATTTTGGTGAAAGACAAATGAATGAAAGATGAAAAGGATGCAATGAATGTTGGATGTGAAGATCAAGAAGACAGAGCAAATATGAATGTCCTGCTCATAGTCTGTGGTATGGAGCAGTATAGAGACTTGGTAAGTAAATCCTGAGAACAGATGGAGGGGCATTTTAGAAAACAGCTTCTGGGATGTTTGGTTGCATGTAGGCTGATAATGGTAGTTCATTTTGCAAAAACAATTTCTTAAACAAAATAATAAATGGACAATGGAAAGAGCAAGTAAAGGATTCTGCAATAAAATGCATCTGTGAAAGTGGCTGCAGCACACATGGGCTAAAGGAAGAAACACAAAAGTATTCAGGTTAGGTGTCACTCAGTTATGAACATAAATTTGAGTGTACCTATTAGGAACATCAGTAAACAGAAAAACTGTATCAGTGTACATAAATGATTTGCAAATGCTTTACTAAAGGGAATATTGTAAACAGATACAATAAACAGGCAAATGATGTACATATGTAATGAAAGAGAGGTGGTTAGAACAAACGGTACAATGGTAGTGAATAATGGTGACATAATAACACCAACAGATTATAGAAGGATACTGGAGACTGGTTGTAAGAGAAACGTTCAGCTGATAAGGAAGTAGTTTTGGTCAGAATGGGTGGTTGTACCATGCAAGAATGGGGTGTACAAGTGATAATATTTGAGTGAGGGAGGTAGGGGGGAGAGGGGGGACATGAAGACTGCATATGTTTAAATTGCAAGAGGAAAGGAGGGCAGTACAAAGTAAAACTTCAGTAGGATAAGACATTTATTGATGAGAATAACACAGCAGCATTACATAGATGGTAGCAGAAAAAAACGTAGTGGAGGTAAATTCTCTGTTTACAGGACCCATACTGATTCTAGGGAGAAGGTGAAGGAGAGAAGAATGAAAAGGAAATCCTGAACATTTGAACAACAGGGACGCTGGTGTTTTTGTAGCCATTGGTAAGATAGTAGTGGGATGGTGTCGACTGAAAGCAGTTTTTGCCATTGCTTGATGCATCAGAAGTATTTGACCTGGTTTAGACAGAGTTGCATTAGACTAATGGGAAATGCCTCATTGTTTTCAACAGCAAACTGGGTAGAGGTAGCTTATCAATGCCTGGTCCTCAATTTCCTATACAGGACATCATTATTCTTTCAGGAAAACTTGGCTATGTTTAGAAAGGCCATCCAGGTCATTAGCCTAGTAACAATCTATGAATCTATACCATATGGCTGTGTATGGGTAAGACTAACCTAATTATTAAGCACAGTGGTGCAGCAGTAGCATTGTCACATCACAGCAAGAGGTTCTTTGGTTCGATTCTCAGCTGGGGTACCTTATTTGCAGAGTCTGCATGTCCTCCCTGCATTTGTGTGGGTTTCCTCTGGGTGCTCTGGTTTCCTCCCACATTACAAAGACATGCATCTAGAGTGTTTCTCCCCGGGCCTCTGCTGAAAATTGACTTCATTCCAAGTTGGACTTTTTCTATTAACAAATCTTAAATAAATAAATAAATTACATGAGATGTGGGGAGTTAAAGAATCCTTTTGAAAAAGGTAAATTTGCAAAAACAAAATTCACAGTGAAAGAGAGATAATGGTCACATAGTGCCACTTTATTCATCACTTATCACACCCATCATTGAGTATAATGCCCCCTTCAGAATTTCCTAACCAAACATATGCAACAGTTGGAATACCCACAGATGTCCGTTAGCAGAAGAATCCAGGCTATAAAACATTGTCATATATGGATTGCCTTAAAGACCTCTCCCCATACTCTGTCTCTTACAAGTTCCTGAGAGGTGATCTAGGCCTGGCATACAAGAAATCAACAGATCCAGCTCTGATGGACCTTTTGCCAATCCACAAAATGAACAATATCAAATGCACTATATCAAAGGATTTACATTTTGCTTGTGACATAAATAAGACATGTTGGTGATACGGGTATGTGTCTCAGAGGATGCTTGTACCCTGGAAAAGGTCCCCATCCATATGAAAGAGAGTCCATCCCTAACCCTATTTAAGCATAATCTTGACCAGTAGATGGGAAATCGGAAATTCATCCTGAGTCTGGCCTCCCTGTCTCTGATAGTCAAAGGTAGATACTAATGCCCAAACTAACATACTCCCATTTAACATATAGAAACTTCCTAACTAACACACGCAGTCCTGATAAAAACCCACAATACACAGGGAAACAGTTGAGTTGGATTACATGGCTAGGCTTATAAAGGCCTTGGTGGTTGTTAGCATAGTATATAACTATGAACATATGAACTTATATGCATACACTGCTGACTTTACAGGTTTCAAAAATGGATATTACCACTGCTAATTTAACTGTCAAGGAAGCATTTTGCTCAGCTTGTCAATACTTAATGGCAGGTAATATCTGACAAACAAATAACTGGAAATTAACAAAGGAGCTGGAGAATCAAAGCACAATCAGAAGTAGGTACAAGTCCAAACTCAATAGGTCATCTATGCCAGCACTTACCCTCTGTCCCAGAACTGCTATGGTAAATAACACTAATTGTCTCTAAAGGTTTGTAAATGAATAAGCTCAAACAACCCTTTACCTCTCACCATTGTAGTCAGAATGTAAATGAAATACTGGTGTTCCTAAAGATCCAAATAGACAGAAGAAAAATGAATGACCAGAAATATACAGAGGCATTTCTGTATTCAGCTTTGCTCCTGAAACCTCAAACACAGTCACTTTTGATGGAGCAAGCAATTAGTCCAATTTTATTTATCATTTTGTTTACTGGGAAAGTCTGACTTGGAATTAAGCCAATTTTCAGCAGATTGCCAGGGAGAAATGCTCTAGGTACATGTCTCTGTAGTGTAGGAGGAAACAAGAGCACCCAGAAGAAATCCACACAAATGCAGGGAGAACATGCAGACTCCACAGAGAAGACACCCCAGACAAGAATCAAACCAGAGATCCTCTTGTCGTGAGGTAACAGTGCTACCACTGCACCCACTGTACTGTAAAATGCATATATACATATATCTGTAGAGCATAAAAAGCTGGCATCAAGATCAGTTAAAACTGCACCTCTCAAGAGGTAACAAAGATTCTGCTGCATTTGGCTGACTAAGGGGAAAAGGTTAATCCCTAAAAATGTCCATCCAATGGTAATAATAACCTTTCTTCCCATTCAAGGGAATAAAAACAATACACATAATTTGTTTCACTGCAACAATGATTTTAAAGCTTAATGCCCTGAGGGCATCTAATGTAAGTATTAGTATCAGCAGGTTTTCCTAAGACTTCAGGATACAGTTTGTAACATCAACCTCATATATGTTAAATGTGGTTACAGCACATAAACTGCATTCCATATTGAAAAAAATTAAAAATAAAAATACGCAGCCCACCATTGGTAAACCAAAAAGAATCAGGGACAATGTATATTCTTTTCATATGACACAATGTGACTCATTTTTCAGAAGATCAGAGAATCGATTTGGACAGACAAAACTGATATATAAAGATGGGAAACAGGATTTATAAATAACTTGGGGAAATACAAATTCTCCCCTCACTGCATACGTTGGACAAATAGAGACTGTTTGTGGAGATTTCATACTGCCATTACCAATTTCCAGCAAAGCTGTACCCAAAACCTCAGTCTAGGCAAGTACCTCAAGTAACCTTCACATATCAACTTGGGTTGCCAGCCAGGTAATAAACTAGACTGCACCAGATGAGCCAGTGTCTGTATATTCTGCATGGATAACAGGGACCTGCATAACACAGCATGTACAGTGAGGACTGCAACAGGCTGATAAGTGCTGTATCTACCACTAAGCCATCTGAGCTGTATCATGCTATAATTTAAAGGATCCCTAGCAGGTCTGAGCAGCCTGGATCAAGAGGGAAATGAAGTATCATCCCCTGTTTTGTACAAGTTGATTACCTCTCAAAACTCTGTATCAGCTATGTGTAGAAAAACATTGTGTAATTCACCTGAAGAGGATTTACTCAAGCCATATGACTGCTTTTAGGATACTAATACAGCAGTTCACTTCTGCATATGTGAATGCCTGTCAGAATCTATAAACTGCACCAGGCTTAACTGGGACAAAAAAAAACTCATCTATCAGAGATCTCTGCACTTGGCTTCCCCCATCAGTTATCTCAATCAGCTATGAAATAAACTGGTGACTAATGTCACCAATCATGTATGTCTTTTTGCTTTAGCCAAGAGACAGATCATATAATGGATCACAAGTAAAAGCAGTGCCAACCTGATCATTTCTGTAAGTCTGAAACTGTTTGGGGTTGTCCTATAAAACATAATTTGGCTTCTACAGCAGCTGCTGCATTTATGTCTAGAAGGTGCTTTGTCTTAAACTCCAGTGCTTTCTAGAAATTTTTATCATATCAGCCGTTAAAGGGATTGTAAAGAAATGACAATTAATAAAAGCATTCCAGGCACTATATTACATCTTCTTTCTATTCCTGTTATGAACATGGAAGTTTCATACTTGTACCCTAAAGCCCCATCTAAAACCCTAGAGTTTAGATTAGCAAGACAGAGACTTTCCAAAGAGCTGAGGTAGGGAAGAGGCCAATGATTGTCTCACCAAAGTCACTAAGGGTATGTCTATTTACATAAAACATGACTCTCCAGATGTCTAAACAAAGATGATGGTTGATACAATCACATAAAATATGCTGGCATCAGTTTAAGGAATGTGATAAGCATCTAGACCCCATTTAAGAGTTTCATACTCCAGATTTTCAGTTGTGCCTCTTGTCCCCAGTCCTCCATAATTTAAAGAAGAAAAAACATTAAAACTAAGGGCATGGTGACACCAACAACAGCAATAAACATTAATTAGATCATCAAGGTGCCACATGTAATTAAATATACTTCAAGTTCCATCTATCATACATTTGTACAGCTATAAAACCTATGAACCTATGTGATAAGTCATGAGAGATAATGTGCACACCTAATAGTACTGGATATCCATTACAGTGCATGCAGTGCAGCTGTGTTATATCGCCCCTTAATGTCACCAGACAGTGTGCACACCACCAGTACTGCATGCCCATTGTAGTGCATGCACTGTGCATTTCTTAGTTAAATGTGTCAGTGGTACAACAGGTAGTGCACTCACTTTTAGTACAGAAGGACTTAGGTTTAATTCTCACAGCAGGTAGATGGACTGCTGACACTGCAGTGCAGCATAAGGGAGGTGCTGTACTCCTGAGTCTGTCATCCTTTGGATGAGATATTAAACCAAAGCCCATCTGTTTGAGTTGGTGGTTAATCAGGTTGATGTAAAAGATCTCATGACATACCTCTCAACTGTACCAAATTCCTCAGTAAATGTCAATTTTGAGGGCAAAATATTGAGGTGCCAATGTGTTCCTGATGTCTTCACGTGCAGGCGTGATGATGTCAAAATTCAGCTACTGAGCCATTCATTACTGCTTAATTTTTAACTTCCGCATGTCTTCTCAGGCAGTGCGCACCCGCACCGGCTCCTCCTGGGACCGTACCATTGGTGTACTATTAGAAGCTAGTTACACCACTGGAGAGACATTGCTGCATTGATTGATTTCCATTGCTGCATTGATTGATTTTCATTGATACAAGTTAGTGTACTATTAGTAGCCATTGGAGAGATGTTGCTGCTTTAATTTTCTTAGACAAGTGGAGAGAGAGACTGCGAGTCTTTTCAGGCCCTGTACCTTAAGTACAAGAAGCAAGACCCTAAATTCTCTACCCATACCACCACTTGTGATTCAGAGTTAAGTCCATAGTTCTCAACTGTCTGGAATGTTTGGCTCATACTTTTGGTCTGTTCCTCTTAAAATTTGTGTTTTTTTGGCAAACCAATGAGAACTGAATTAATTAAATAATGATATCCATCTAAGTTTCAGTCTTCCTATCTTTCAGGAAATACATGGTAACAAAACATTTTATTCTATCAACTTTCTAAGATTATACAAGCAATGTTTAAAATGTGTCCCTGGTTTTGGGCTTTTACCACCCCCCCCAATACATTTTGGCATTTTCCAGATTTCTTGTGCTGCATAGTTCTTCAGAGAAGAAAAGTTTAGTATTGCTTATGGCAAGCCTACTTGTGTTGTTAGTAGCACAGCAGGTACTATCCTTACATTTAATGCAGAAGGCAGAGGGTTCTAACCACCAGAGTATTTAGATGAAATGCTGATGTACTTTTAAAGGGGGGTGGATGCTGCAGTCCAGAAAATGTCCGCTTTGGCGGAGATACCTAGTAACTATGAAGCTGTTATCAGTTTGCCATCCATTCCCTATTGCAATATTACTAGCTTATCATTTTGTTTTAATGTAACACGTGTGATTTATTCTTCAAGGGCAGCAGGTATTTTATTTGTAGATGATCATTTTTAAAAACAGCTAAAAGCAATGTTAGCTCAGGAGCCTAAATGTAAGTGTTTCAAAGGTAATGTTTTGTATGGATAGTTCTGCAATAGATTGCTTAAATATTTTCCACAGAAAATATTGTTTCATAATGATGATCTTTGAAGAAATTATTTTGAACATATTCCTAGTTTAAATCCATATATTATTACAGTTATTTGAATTCAATTAATTGCTACACTTTTCTGCTTTGAAAGAACTGATGGTGTAGGCCAAAAAGCGCTCAGTCTGTAAATCTACCCATCTGCTGATTTCCTCTGTTTATATCCAGCTCATTTGTTTTGTTGCTGTAGAAGGCTGAAGCAGTTAATTTTATTTTTATAAAAGAAAATTGTATTTTCATTTTAGTGTTTGCACAAGTTCAAAGACTGATACAAATTCAAATATTAATTTAAATAAAACACTAGTCTGTTTATTTTGTGTGCAATATTTTGTCTGTTCTTCAGTTTGTATTTAAAAGTTAGTATCCCACAAGTCCACCAGAGTGGGTGGGGTTACATAATTATGTACACAAATTTTATGTTAATCAGCATACAGATTTGTACCTATTTTTCATGTGCCTTTGTTCAGATTTTTTATGATTTCACGTTGAGAGGTATGTCCCCATGGCACCTAGCAAAAAGAGGAGGGGAAATTCTCTGATGCCCTGGCCAAATTCCCCTAGTGGCATAAATACCACCTTGGTTTTACCCTGAAAAGAGGCCACTGGCCTAGTGGGACTATTCTGGTTAACAAAGGATAACTAAAATAAAAGCAAATGTGATACATTGCAGTGTATGCTGTGTAGCTGTGATCTACCCCCTAAATGTGATAAGTAATGAGGTATAGTACACATAAATAAAGGCTGAATGCCCATTCCAGTGCATGTAATGACTGTGTGTTGACTCACTCCTTGAATAACACATAGCAGTGACAATATGGGTCAAGGCATGCACACATGCAAAAATGTGTGATTAAGTAGCAGCCAGAGTTTAACCATATGCAGCAGCATGCATCAACCACTGAGAAGGCATTGTGGGAAGCCTGCACACACTAGACTACCACAGTGGATGGGTGAGCATGTATAAATGGCTTAATATGGGACTGTTCATTATTTTTGAAACTTCCCTTTCAAATACATATTTGCATAAAAAGCTCCATGGTGTCAACGAAGTGCATTAAATCCTGTGTGCCATTTGCCCTGATGTATTTTTGGCATAATTTAATAAGTAAACCAGTTGCGTTGGAAGCCAAGATCCCTCATTACCTTCAGTACCTTGCTGTTAATTTTGGCAATACCACTTTATTAACCTATAAGTAGTTTATTTTAAGAATAAACCTGCCGCATATACATGCACAAAACTAAAGTGTCATTTCACCTTCTCCATTTTTACCCATGCTATCAGTCTTATTACAATTATCACCCTACCCATCTTCAAGACTCACCTCACATTGATAATCAAAGAAAATTAGAAGAATAGCTGGTTTAACCAGTGCCTTGGGCAGGTACTATGAATCAGCACCCTACCTCCTCGCTCAGCTCGAAGTGACGAGCAAATAAAAAATAAAATAAAAAAACAGGTAGCCAGATGCATGACACAGCCCCCATCCCTCCTTTAACTTATTTTATCAAATAAAAAAATAATAATAATCTGTTCTAAAAACTGTAGCAAATCTCTGTTTAAACCTTGCCTGAATGGAGTGCTACTGAACTCATATTTTAATTAAAAAAAATCATCTACTTAACCTTTAGCAAACTGCTTGCTACAATTGTAGTTCCCAGTTGCTACAACTTATACCCTGCCTACAGGAACAGCTACAGCACTCAGGTTTTAGAAAAAAAAAAAAAAAAAAAAATATATATATATATATATATATATATATATATATATATATAGATAGATATATATAGATAGATATATATATATATATATATATATATGTTTCTTTTTAACTGTACCAGACTGCTTGCTACAATGTAAAAGCTGGTATTGGATTAAAGAGAGATTGGGATCAGCTGATTGCACCCCCAATATTTTGCACTTGAGGCAGTTGTCGCTCCTCTTGCTCAGCCCTGGTATGCGAATGAAGAAACTGTTAAGTTATTCATGAAGTTGAGGAAAGCAGTGACAAGAATGTTCTTCTTTTGGCTTTTCCCAGTTAGGGGGTCACCACAGTGGAACTCCGGTCTTCTAATGATTGACAGTAGATTTTTATGATGCCAGCTTGACACCCAACCTTCAACGAAGGCAATCCCATTTATGCATGTCTTTCGAACGCCACTCGACCGCAGGAAGGACATGCAGAATCCACAGATAAGGCACTCTAGCCAAGAATCAAAAGGGAAGACCTCTTGCTGTGAGGCAACAATGCTACCACTGCACCACCGCGGCTTATGATATGAAAATCAGGTTACTGATGTAGGAATAGATTTACTGGTTTGGCTGATTATAGTCTAGATAAGGTGGAAATTAATTCATCAGAAGTTAATCTAGCAAATGGAAGAAAGGAAAGGATTAGATGGATTTAGAAATGGAAAGTGAAGTGCATAAGATCATACCTTCAGTTGTGAACCTCTACAGTTTGTCACATAATTTGTGAACAATTTTCAGAATATTACTGAAGAAAGATTGCTGGGTTCCTTTAGTCAGTAGTTCAGAAATGGCTGTGTATCATATGCTCTTCTTTTAGTGTTGATGTCTGGGACTCAGAGAAAGTTTTATTTTTGTTTTCCACCTTTTTCTCTTTCCTCAAGATTTTACAACCTCAGATTTGGTACATAAAGAGATTGGGGGTGTGAGAACTTGCCACCCCTACAATAAATAATTATTTGCCAGTGTTGCATGATATTTGGAGTGGATGTTTTGGACATCACAAGCTGACTGCATTGGGCAGATACAAATGCAAGAGGTCACTTTTCACTGGAAGTCTGCTGAGAGATTCTTAAACAGCAGATAAGTCTACTATAATGGTATAATTGTTAAGGTGTTTAACTCACAATCACAAGGTACAGGGTTTAATTCTTACCTTTGAAGGGGAAATTGGCTAGGCTTAAAAATGCCCACATGGGCAGCTAAACCAGTGCTTACCAATGAATCTATATATAGGTCAGATGTTCACAAATAATGTGGCTTTTTTTTAAATGTTGCATTGTTACATCTCCTATGATCCTCAACTGCAAGCTGTTTATTGTATTTGAAAATTCTTCTGCAAATTGTACGCTCTCCCTTTTTGGCAATAACCCCCTCACCCCAGTTTCCATACTTTACTGATCTTTGCTGGTAGCATTGTTAATCTGAAATATGCTGTGTTCTTCTGCCCTTCTGTCTTGCTTTCCTCAGATGTTTGTGAATGCTTCTGATATGTTATTTCTGTCTCCTTTATTCTGAATTCCCAGCTATGTGATATCCAAGCAGCAGAAATATGGAAATGAGGGTGAAAAAGCATATGGATGACTGATAAGCTTTGTACTTGTATTTTGAACTAAGTTGTGAAAAATTGAAAGGTTGCCAGCACAGCCAGATAGAGTCTTGTAAATAATTCTATGTGATTTGAAAATATTAATATAATCCATAGGCTGGTTTTACAAATGTAAAACAGAACTATATGTTATGATTAAACTATATGTTGTATTGAGCTTCAAAAATGTAACCACAGTGCACCCTGCTGGAATAAAGCTGATAAAGTAAAGCATTTTATGACTGTTTGATCTCAGGGCTTGGAGAAGGAAGACCTATACTCTGGAAGAGGTAGTAATGTCCCAGCAGCTATCTCCTATCCAGGTTCAAGAAATCTGAGCAGTGCTAAAGGAGTTTGGGGACATGTTCACTGGGGAACCAGAATCCACCCACCTGGTGCAGCACCAGGTGGATACAGGACCTGAAAGGCCTACTAGACAGGCCCCTTATAGGGTGTCTGAGAGAGTCAAACAAATTCTAAGAGAAGAGATACAGGAGATGTTGGAACTAGGGGTAATATAAGAGTCCAACAGTCCCTGGGCCTCCCCAGTGGTGCTGGTGTCAATGAAGAATGACAGCACCAGGTTCTGTGTAGACTACAGGAAATTAGATAGTCACACAGAGTCAGATGCTTACCCCATGCCTAGGACAGATGAGAACTAGATGTATGGGGCTAAGTATCTTACCACCACTGATCTTACCAGGGGTTACTGGTAGGTGCCCTTGACTCCCAGTGCTAGAGACAGGTCAACCTTTGTGACTCCTTTTAGCTTGTATGAGTTCACAAATATGCCCTTTGGGATGAAAAATGCCCCAGCAACTTTGCAGAGGCTGGTAGATCATATCCTAGCAGGAGCAGCAGGGCTTGCCCTTGCTTACCTAGATGATATTGTCATCTACAGCCATTCCTGGCAAGAGCACCTTCAATGTGTCAAGGAGGTGCTGGGCAGACTGCAGAGGGCAGGGTTGACCATTAAGCTGAGCAAATGTCAGGTGGGTATGGCAGAGGTCTCCTACCTGGGACATACAGTGGAGAGTGGTAAGATCAGGCTAGAATCTGTCAAAGTGGAAGCCATCCAGGCATGGCTTGCACCTGTTACCAAAAAGCAGGTGAGGGCATTCTTAGAGACAGCAAGGTACTACAGAAAGATTGTCCCCAATTATAGTACCATAGCTGCTCCCCTCACAGACCTGACAAGGAAAAACAGGCCAGATAAGGTAGTGTAGTCCACAATATGTGAGCAGGCATTCCAGGAGCTTAAAGAGGCTTTGGGAGGACCCACTGTGTTAGTCAGTCCAGATTACAGCAAAAAAATTGTTGTGCAGGTTGATGCTTTGAACCATGGGGTGGCAGCTGTACTTAGCCAGATTTCTTCAGAGGGAGAAGAGCACCCAGTGGTTTATCTCAATCGTAGACTCCAACCCAGAGAGGAATGCTATGCAGCTGTAGAAAAGGAATGTCTAGCCATAGTGTGGGCACTGCAGAAACTTCAGCCTTATCTGTATGGAAGGAAATTCACCATAGTTGCAGATCACAATCCCCTAACATAGATACACTGAGCCAGCCAGAAAAAGGCTAAGTTGCTAAGATGGAGCCTAGGGTTGCAAGCATATGATATGTTAGTGCAGCACCACAGTGGGATTAGCAATGCCAATGCGGATGGGCTCTCAAGACAGGGAATGGGATAAGGTATACTCAGATAGACCGACCCCTCTCAAGCAACATTTCTCAAGGGTCACTTGAAAACCTAGTCTGAGTTCTCAGGGAGGGGAGAAATGTGAAAAAAACTGAAAGGCTGCCATCCCAGCCAGATAGAATCTTGTAAATAATTCTATGTGATTTGTAAATATTAATATAATCCACAGGCTGGTTTTACAAATGTAAAGGAGAATAGATGTTATGATTAAACTATATGTTGTACTTAGCTTCAAAAATGTAACCACAGTGCAGGCTGCTGGAAGAAAGCTGATAAAGTGAAGCAATTTAAGACTGTTTGATCTCAGGGCTTGGAGAAGGGATGTCTGGATGAAGGAATTCTTTCTATTGTCTTAGAACAAGTGTTACTTGTTAGTGTTTACATATATAATGTATTTTATGGCTGTGGCTTCCTACAGGTGCACATTACAAAAAGAAATGTCACTTTTGAGTTTCTCTTAGCCTGGGAAGCTAAATCAGAACTGTTAAGAATGATGTAATCTAAAATGAGTCAGTGGTGATGTATTATCAATTTAAGACTTTCTCAGAGAAAGAGAATCAGCGCATTTTTGAATTTTGTCTGAACCTGAACACATCTACTCACCAGTACTCTGCCTTTGCTCTGTATGTATGTAAGTTATTTAGAACATTGTTTCTCTTAGAAATAGATAGAAAATAGTAAGTTTAGTCTAGTTGTTTTCTATATTTATGTCAGACTATTCTACAGTATTATTTTAAGCATTTTCCTGTGTCTGAGCTCTTGGCTAGCAATGTGTTGAATTGAGGAGATTTGTCTTGTGTTTTTATTATTTATTAGTAAATATTTTTAAATGTTTCAACTGTAGGTGTTTTGTGTAGAAATCATTTAAGCTCTAGAGTGCATTGCATGTATATAGTGATACTGTCCAAGCCACTCCAATATGCCTTGCTGTTTGTCATACTTACTAGTTGGATAATAATAATATTGCACAGTAAAATTAGACACCCTTTGGTAAGGGCCTTATTAGAAGCTGATCTTAGTGGTTGGTGGCAGTGATTTCTACCTTATACCCTGGGCAAAGAAGGGGGCATAGCTAGAGAACCTGTGCCAGCCTTTCCCAGGAGTGGCTGTGTGTTTGTATATAACTCATATCTCAAAGTGTGTGCGTGTCAGCTACTTTGGCAGGAACACAAAGCACTGGTTGGACAGACAGGGTCCTGGAGGTTTTAGCTTGACCACTAGGCTCAGACCTGTACCCTATAGCTGTGCCAGTAGGGAGTCTTATTGGGGATCTGGAGAGAAAGGGAGAAACTAGCCCCAGACTGACTGTGATCTCTGTATGCTCTTAAAAGAAATTGTACTTCACTGAGTGTTTATTTGTTATCCTTCACATTGTACAGGCCCATTACTGGTGTTAGTGGTGAGGATTGAGGCTCCTTGATTACTGGGCCAGTGCACAGGCATCACATAAGTAACTGACAGTGTTTTAGCTTTCTCTTCCTTTTTGCAGAACTCTGTCACATTAAGATGTATAGTTACAGCGGAAAATGGTCAAAGTCATGTTTCCAAATGGGAGAGGTCTGCACTTACTCAAGTAAAACCAAAGGAGTTCATAGATTCATAGGTGTGAACTAGGCTAATGACCCTGGAGACTATATAAGCCTAGCCTCAGAAGATTCCCTGGCATAATGCTGCCCAAAATTAGTTGCAAATATCCCCCAACTAACTCAGGTTTATCTAAAGCAGGTCTTCACTGATACACAGAAATGGTGACATTTTTGAGAGAAGGCAGCAAAGCTAACAAACTAGGGGCTGCAAACCCCTATTTAGTATAATAATGTTCAAGGTCGTGATACTTCAGAGTACAGGAATTTATCCAATTACAATGCCCTTCCCTGGATCACAGAAGAGTTACATAGATTTATTCATACCTGGTAGCAGTTTTGCTGGAAAGCCTGTGTTACGACTCGGATCTGAACGCTTCAGTGTGGTACGCCCCCAAAATTTGTTTTTTGCCTAAACAAATAGAGCCAATATTTTCCTAACTGCTGCGCAATATGTGCAGTATGATTAATTACATAACCAAAATTAATAACTTCCACATCAGTTCTGTAAGGTAAATTCCATACAATGTTATACATATTCATATTAAATATATACTAAAATGACTGAATTTTCAAGAGAACTCCTTTGGGAAATACATTTTAAGTAACACTAGCAATGTACTCAAATGAAAGTAAAAAAACATAATTTTCTTTCAGAGAAAAAATGTTAGCACATCCTATCACAAAGCAATCTAATGCAGTAAAAATAATAGCACTGCCAGATGAATCCTTGATAATGACTTTAAGACTCAAGGTTACTATCTAGAAGTGGGAATGAACTGTCACTGCAGTGTGTCACTTTCATCCAGTTGAGATTTTCCTGCTGTGACCTGTCTGAGTAGCTTCAGAACCTACTGTGAAAGATAACATTAGAAGGAAGTAAAATCACAGACGGGAGAAATACATCTTGAAACAAAAGCTAGTAGCTTAGGAAAAAAATCACAGCTGGCATATAAAAAGTAGAATTAATTATATTTGTCAGTTTGGAATGTGCGGTTTGTTTTTAAAAGTAGCTAAACATGATATTTTTTAACCTTAAGAACATTCTGAATATTATAATAAACAACATTAAAACAATTTCCAGTTATTATTTTAAGAAACTGCTCACTGTATTACATGACTCTCACTTTTGTCAGACTGAGGAAATTGACTTAATAGGATTCAGCAAAAAAACTGCTATGCACGTGACCTTGAGAAGTTATGGCACTTCATTAGTGTAATCCTGCCAGTCTTTTAAAAGCCTATAGATCATGTTAATGCACACACACACACACACACACACACACACACACACACACACACACACACACACACACACACACACACACACACACACACTCACACACACACACACACACACACACACAGACACGTACATGAAGTTGTGCTCACATTCACAAGAACAAAAGTTAACCGTGTTAGATGGGGCTTGAACCTATTTACTCTTGGAGGTTACAACAAACCAAGCCACTCTGCAGTAGAGACAGTAGGGACATGCATCATTGTCAAACGCATGGCACTATTCAAAATATATATCCCAAGATCCATGCCAATTTTCAGAAAATAATGGCTGAAATACATCTGTTTTTAAAATAGGAACATGCAAGAGTGAGGAGAAAATAAATGCCAATGTTCGGTGACACTAAGTGGTAAAAATGATGTAGTTATTTCAGACAGATTGATCAGTTCTTTATGTTATGCAGACATTAGATGCAGCAGAGGTACTGCTGTTGTTGGAATCAATAGAATAGTTTTATACAATGTAACAAAAGTCACAGGCAAATCATGTGGTTGTCGTCCCTGCTTGCCATAGTTACAGTAATATGCATAGAGCACACATGACAGTTTGCAAAAATGGTAGATGTGGGTTAAGCAGTGGAAAGCACTGTAGCCTTGTTTTTCATTTTTGCTTCTTTAAATGTGTTATTTACTTTTTACAGCATAACTGGATGGAATTTTGCAAACTCCCAGACATGAGACAGTGGCCCCATGTGTTTTGTATATCCTGTTAAAATGGAATTTAGATAAATGTTTTATACAAACAAAGCAGTAAATTCAATGCTGAAGCTCAAAGGTTGAAAGAAGGTTAAGCAATATCCTTCAAAGGTTCTAGTTCACAAAATTGAGCGTTCACAACAGCAAACCTCCATTTGTTGAGAAGACAAGAGCAAGCATTCACTTAAGTGAATGTTCACATCAGTGACATTTGAAAACAGAGAAGGTAAGTAGATGGCCAACATCAAGAAATGTTTCCTTTTTCCCACTGTAGTGCAATCTCAGAGTTGGTATACGTAGGTGGGGAGGGTGTGGGGGGTTCAGGGGTGTGTCCAATGGTTATGATGCTGGCCAACTACTTACCTTCTTGTTTTCAAAATTTGCTGATGTGAACATTCGCTTACATGAACATTCGCTCTTGTCATATTGATGAATAGAGGTGCGCTGATGTGAACATTCGATTATGTGAACTAGACCCTTTTTTAAGAAATATTCTTTTGGTGAGATCAAATATTACAGTATCTCTGTTTTTTTTTTTTTTTACCTCAGGTGTAATATATTAAAAAAAAAGGTTTGTAGAAGGACCAGTCATCCATGTGGAGAGTAAGGAGGCTTGCCACTCTGAAAAAAACATATTTTCTTACAGTTTGTGCAGACTTTTGGTCAAATTTGTTTTTGAGTTTCAACTTTCAGTGTCACTGATTAGTCTTACAGCAGTTAAATTGATGGAATTAGAAAAGTCTAAAAAGTCACAGTGAAATTCATTTTATTGCAATAAATATACTAATCAAAGTGAACATTTAAATTGTAAAACCGTATTCATTCAACCTCATACAACTGATTTACCTTGCTTGCTGCTGCTGGAGAGCTGGGCATTATTCAAGCATTATTCAAGCAAACAATGGAAAGAAGATCATGAAACAATCCTGGATTGGAAGCCAGTTCATTACAGGAAACACACACACACACACACACACACACACACACACACACACACACACACACACACACACACACACACACACACACAAACTACCATATCATATGCATATATACAGGTAATTTAGAGGGGACAATATTAGCCTAAATGCATGTCTCTGGGATGTAACAAGAAGTCCGAGGGCCTAGAAAAAAGCTCATTCACTCACAGTGTGTGTGAGATGACCCACCACTGGACCAGTAACCAAGGATCCTCAATCCTCACCACTGACCCCTGTAGGGGGGATATTCACTGAGATGATAACCGGGACACACATACACTATTTCTAGATGCAGCTCTCTGTATCAAGTGCAATTTCCCTTAAGGGCACACAGAGACCACAGTCAGTCTGGGGTTAGTTTCTCACTCTTTCTCCAGATCCCCAATAAGACTCCCCACTGGCACAGCTATAGAGTTGAGATCTCAGCTGGGTGACCCAGCTAAGACTTCCAGCACCCTCTCTGTCCAACCAGTGTTTCGTGTCCCTGCCCAGGTATCTGACACATACACTCTTTTAGATTTGATATACACACTCACACAGACACACACACACACCTGGAAAAGCCTGGAACAGGTTTACTAGTAATGTCCCTTTCTGTCCAGACTATAAGGAAGGTATCACTGCCACCAGTTACTCCTTATCAGCTACTTTAGGGCCCGTAACAAAGGGTGTCCCATTTTACTGTGTAATATTAATACTAATACAAATGGTAGTTTGACCAAGAGCAAGGCTGTTAGGAGTGGCCTACACAGTGTCACCAAATAAATATTCAAGCACTCTCAAAACTTAAAAATCTCTTCACAGATCAGCCACAATGAAAGGTTTAAATATATTTAATAATAAATAATAAAAGAACAAGAAAATAGTATATATCCACAGTGACATCAGAGTTCACAACCACAAGAAATATTTAAAATAACATTGCAGTACAGGCTCACACAAATAAAGAAACATATCTAAACTAAGCTTCACTATATTCCTAACTGAAGCTAAGAGAATTATACTTTTCTGTAGAAACTTACATCATATAGAGCAAGGCAGACGTGGTGAATGTTTTTTCTTGTTGTCAGGTTCAAGACAGAATGCAGAATGCTCTGACTCACTAACAGATTTCTCAAATCAATACCTAAAATATTACTGCTGGGTTAGCTTGCCGAATTACATAATTTCTTGTCATCTGACTGTTAGTTCCCAGGCCAAAACCCCAACTGCTAGAAGCTGGCAGCATTTAAAATCTACCTGTAAAAATATACAGACAAAGGCTTTTGCTCAGATCTTTGCAGACGGTGGAAGTCATAAAGCAATTGCATTCCTTCATGCTTCAAAAGTAGCAATTAGTTCACTTTAAAGACAATACAAAAAGCTTCCTAGTACAGACTTTGTGTCTCTAGCTGGATTGAAAATTTGAGAGATAGCCTCTTTATTGCATAGCCTATAAAGCAATTTAATTTCAGTTATTTTTCTAAAGTTTGCTGGACTGAGGTTAACCCTCCAGTTTCCTCTGTTAAGCATATACATTTAAACAGTTACAATTATGCAGGTACATTTCTATTCTCTTCCAGTAGGGCACACTATGGTTACAGTTCAAACAGAGCACTCTACAAATATCTTTTCAACAAACAAGTCTATACAAGAAGTTTGAGATACACATGACATACAGTTCTAATACAGTTGTAACACAAGCATCTTGCATAAATCATTTTGATATTCACCAGTGACATATAATTATTTACAAAATTCCTGCTAGCTGTGCTGGCAGTATTTCCTTTTTTCACAGTGTGAACATGCAGACCCTGCACAGCAGGCACCTACCAGAGAAGGGAATATAAAACCAGTTGTTCTGAGGCAACAACTCTCCTGATTATGTACAGAATAACACTGTATGTATGGATGCATTGCCATCTCCTGATCACGTGCAGAATAACACTGTGTACATGTATACATTGCCATATCCTGAGCATGTGCTGAATAATACTGTGTAAATGGATGCATTACCATTTCCTGATCACATGCAGAATAACACCATGTGCATGGATGCATAGCCATCTTCTGATCATGTGCAGAAAACCACCATACACATAGATCCATTGTCATTTCCTGAGTGGATATAGACTAACATTGCATGTATGGATGCATTGCCATAGCCTGATTATGTGCAGAATAAATCCATGTGCATAGATGCAACAGCATTTCCTGATTATGTGCAAAATAACAATGGATGCATTGCCATCTCCTCAGCATGTGCAGAATAATACCATCTGCATGTATGCATTGCCCTCTCCTGATCATGCACAGAATAACACCATGTGCATGGATGCATTGCTGTCTACTGGTCACATACAGAATAACGCAAAATGCATGGATGCATTGCCAGCTCCAGATCATGTCCAGAATACCACCATATGTATGGGATATATTGCCTTCTCCTGATCATGTGCAGAATACCACCAAGTGCATTAATGCATTACCATCTCTTGGTCATGTAGAGAATAACACTACATGCATGGATACATTACCATCTCCTGATCATGTAGAGAATAACACTGTATGCATGGATGCATTGCCATCTCCTGATCATGTGCAGAATAACATCATGTGCATGGATGCATTACCATCTCCTGATCATATAGAGAACAACACTGTGTACATGGATGCACTAACATCTCCTGATCACATACAGAATAACACCATGTGCATGAATGCATTGCCATCTTCTGATTATGTGAATAATAGCTATGGATGCATTGTCATCTACTGATCATGTGCAGAAATACACTGTGTGCATGGATGCATTATCATCTCCTGATCACATACAAAATAACACTGTGTGCATGTATGCATTGCCATCTCCTCATCATGTGCCGAATAATACTGTGTAAATGGATGCATTAACATCTCCTGATCATGTACACAATAACACCACAGGCATGGGTATATTGCCGTCTCCTGATCATGTAGAGAATAACATAGAGTGCATGGATGCATTGCTATCTCCTGATCATATACAAAATAACATAGTGTGCATAGGTGCATTGCCATATCCTGATCATGCAAAGAATAACACAGTGTGCATGGATAAATTGCATCTCCTGATCACATACAGAATGACACATTGTGTATCCATGCATTGCCATTTCCAGATCATGCAAAGAATAATACCATATGCATGGACGCATTGCTGCCTCCTGATTACATACAGAATAACACCATGTGCATGGATGCTTTACCATCTGCTGATCACATACAGAATAAGACCATGAGCATGGATGCATTGCCTTCCCCAAATCATGTACACATTGCCATCTCCTGATCATTTGCAGAATACTACTTTGTGCATGGAGGCATTTCCATCTTCTGATTACATACAGAATAACACCATTTGCATGGATGAATTGCCATATCCTGGTCACATACAGAATAACACTGTGTGCATGGATGCATTGCCATCTCATGGTCATGCAAAAAACTGACACAGTGTGCATGGAAACATTTACATCTCCTGATCATGTATAGAATAACATTATGTGCATGGATGCATTGCCATCTCCTGATCATGCACAGAATAACACCATGTGCATGGATGCATTGCTGTCTACTGCTCACATACAGAATAACGCCATATGCAGGGATGCATTGCCAGCTCCTGATCATGTGAAAAGTAGCTATGGATGCATTGTCATCTACTGATCATGTGCAGAATGACACCATGTGCATGGATGCATTGCCATCTCGTGATCACATACAGAATAACACTGTGTGCATGTATGCATTACTATCTCCTGATCACATACAGAATAACCCCATGGACAAGGATACATTGCCATCTCCTGATCATGTAGAGAATAACATAGTGTGTGTGGATGCATTGCTATCTCTGATCATGTACAAAATAACATAGTGTGCATAGGTGCATTGCCATCTCCTGATCATGCAAAGAATAACACAGTGTGCATGGATACATTGCCATCTCCTGATCACATACAGAAAAATACATTGAGTATTCATGCATTGCCATTTCCAGATCATGCAAAGAATAATACCATATGCATGGATGCATTGCTCTCTCCTGATCACATACAGAATAACACCATGTGCATGAATGCTTTACCATCTCCTGATCACATACAGAATAACACAATGTGCATGGATGCATTGCCATCTCCAAATCATGTACAGAATGACACTGTGCACATGTATGCATTGCCATCTCTTGATCATGTGCAGATAAATGCTGTGTACATGGAGGCATTTCCATATTTGGATTGCGTTCAGAATAACACCATATGCATGGATGCATTTCCATCTTCTGGTCACATACAGAATAACACTGTGTGCATGGATGCATTGCCATCTCCTGATCACATACAGAATAACACTGTGTGCATGGATGCATTGCCATCTCCTGGTCATGCAAAAAAATAACACATTGTGCATGGAAACATTTCCATCTCCTGATCATGTATAGTATAACACTATGTGTATGGATGCATTGCCATCTCTTGATCACTTACAGAATAACACCATGTGCATGGATGCATTGTCATCTCCTGAGCACGTACAAAATAACACCATACACATGAACGCATTGTCATCTCCTGACCACATACAGAACAACACTGTGTGCATGGATCCATTACCTTCTCCTGATCATGTACAGAATGACACAACGTGCATGGCTGCATTATCATCTCCTGATCACTTACAGAATAACACCATGTGCATGGATGCATTGTCATCTCCTGAGCATGTACAGAAAAACATAGTGGGAAATGTATAAATTGCCATCTACCTCTACTTTTGTCAGGGTAGTTTTCTTCTTCAGAGTTTTATGTTATGTTCTTGAGATGAAATCAGACATGGTTCAAGTTGTCTATTTTCATCTTCTTCTTCTATATCTTCTTTATAAGTCATTTATCTTACAGAGCTGATTGATATACTCTGTTGCTAGGCCATTTTAGACATGAACAAGCAGTACAGTTGTCTTGAGTGTTGCAAAGGCAACCAGCTAGAAGGCTTGCTGGGAGACATAGGAAGGAATGAACAGGAAATATTTTATATATGAGGTGACACTTGCAATAAGTTGCATTACTGAATGCAAGCAGTTTTGTTACACAGTGGGAAGAATTCAGGTATAGCTATCACATCAAGTCATTCTTCTGCTATAACATGATTTTCATTTTCTCCTGCCCTCAGTTGCACTGGCTCCGTTTGGTAGTGTGTACTTGAAATGGATATGTAATGTTGTCAGTTCAGCAGATGGACCCTAAAGTATGATGGTTCATGTATCTTAGCATAAAAGTAGAGCAAGGAAGAGTCATTTTTAGTGTTTTTACAGTTTATGAGAATAATCATATTGTGGAGAAATGTTGGCTTAAAGACATTTTTGGATCGGTTCTAAGCACTGGTTTGTTACCTGCAGTTTCAGAACTGCCCATTCCTGTCACTGGTGCAATACATGTCCTGTTCTTCACTCACCATCACTGTCCATTAAAACCTGATGTGCCAAACCATTCAGCTATAGCATCAGAAAGAATAGGTTTTAATCTTGTTTTGCCAAGAACATTGGCAGCAGGCTTAGTAAGTCATTTAATTTGCAGTTGACTGCCTCAAAATGTGGTTGGCAAAGCTTGCTGATCAATAGTAATATTTCCAAATGAAACCATGGAGTACATTATAGAGTAATGCATGAAATATGACGTCAGTAGTAATTTCTGATGTGAGATTCCTGGGAATAGCTTGAGCTTGACAACAGATTCCAAAGACATATATAAATCTTAACAAGCAAGGCTTCACCAAAAGGCTGAGTAAACTCAGCAGCTCAAATATACTTTTAGGTTCATAGGTAGGTACTAGGCTATTGGCCCTAGGGCCTATATAAGCCTAGCCAAATGGTACCCTGGCTTTTGCCACCCAAGAAAATTATTTTCCTGTGCCCCTGTCAAGCAGAACCACAGAAGTGATCCCTGGGGTGAATTTCCTATCTCCCATACAATCATCAAGATTTTTCTTGAAGAGTGCTAATGAGGAGCTTTGTTTGATATAGATAGGTAGTTTGTTCCAGAGTATGGGAAGTCACTGGGACAGGAATCTATCCCTCCAGCATGTTCTGTTTATTGTGGTGACAAGGTTTAGGTCCCTACAGTATGTAACTCGGAGGGATTGGGATTTCTTTAAGTGGAGCATGTCCAACAGCTCTGGGTTTGACATAGCTTTGCATGTTAGGCAGAGGTTGCCTTTGAGTAGGCGATATGCGAAAGAGTAAAGCTGGAGTTTTTTGAGGCAGTCTGCGTAGGGCATCTGTTTGAAGCCGGTAATCCTCTTTGCGAGGTATTTCTCTGGCCTATCCAGTTATTGTAGATGTCTTGTGAGGTACATACCAAAAGAGGCATTGTACTTTATAATGGGTCTAATGAGTGATGAGTAGAGGGGAACAATGACCTATTTTTTCCTGGATGAGAAACCTTTTGTGATGAGGTGTGCCATGTAGTAGGATTTCATGACTACTGTGGCGATGTGATTAGGAGAGACAACTGTCCACCTGTGTCCCAAGGTCTCTTATCACACTTTTGGTGTTAAGTAGACTACAGCCTATGTGGTAGTTCATGGGTACAGAGTTTTTTACCAAAAGGGATAACAATGCACTTTTTGGCATTGAGTTTGAGGCCATGGCTTTGACACCAGGCATCTGTCTCAGTGAGGCCCTTTTGTAGGATGTCCACATCATTAGGAGTTTTGATTATGGCTCCTAGTTTGCAGTCATCTGCGAACTTTGTTAGCCAAAGACCTTCTGTGTTAGCCTGTACTTCAGAGAAGTAGATACCAAATAGGAGAGGACTTAAGACTGAACCCTGTTGTATTCCACTTGTTACTGGTCTGAAGTTGGATTTAGAGTCTGCTACTTTCACAGTGTGGGTTTTGTCAGTGAGCCAGTTGGCAACCCATCTTGTGACATAGGGATTTATACCTAGTTTAGTGAGTTTATCTATAATTCCAGAGTGGGGGATGGTGTTGAAAGCCTTGGCGAGATCTAGATAGGCTGTGTGAACCACCTTACCCTAATCTACGGCTTTGGTGACCACTTCAAAGAAGTCTATCAGGTTTAGGAGACATTATCTGCTTTCTACAAACCCGAAGTGGGTAGGGTCCAGAGTTTGGAGATTACCAATGTCATTGTTTATAAGTTCCATGATAGTACGTTCCATAGCCTTGCAGACCAGGCTCATCAGGCTAATGGGGCAGTAGTTCCTGGGGTCCATGGTGGCTCCCCCTTTGTGGAGTGGGATAGCCATTGCTGTGCACCATTCAGTGGGTAAAAAGCCTGAGGTGAGGCTATGATTGAACATGCTACTTAGGTGGGGTGCCAGTTCGTTCTGTAGTTCATGTAAAACCCAGCCTGGAATGTTGTCAGGTCCCATGGATGCTGTATTCTTGGCTTTGGAGAGTGTGTTTTTTACCTCTGCAGCCATGATTACAGGAACTTTGCATTCTTCCGGTATAGAGATGGGCCCTTTAGGGGATGAGAGAGGGGTAAAGTTAGCACTGAACCTATCTGCCAGGAAGTTGGCAATATCAGTTGGTTCTGTATATTTAGTACCATTGTGCTCTAACTCAGAGCAAATCTGAATGTTGCCATTGAGATTCTTGACATAGTTATAGAATGCTTTGTGGTTGTCTTTAGAATCAGTGGTGATTTTGTTTTCATAACTAGCTTTGGAGGATTTTATGAGGGATTTCAGCTTTTTACTGAGGCTGACCACATAGTTCCTCCAATCATGGGATTCTACTCTTTTTTGCAGCAGTTTCTTTCTTCTGTTGTAGAGTATGTTTATGGCAGGGGACCACCAGATTGGCTTCCTTTTTTTGGAGGATAGCATCTTGGTTCTATTAGGGATTGCATGCTCCATGCACTCGTGTAAATGCCTATAAAGTGCAACTGTACAGGATTCAGCAGTCGTACCTCTATTGTCCATCAGCATGAGTGTTGTGAAGTTTGCCACTTCTATCTTAAGAAGCGTGAAGTTGGCTTTGGAGAAATTTTTTACAGTGGTTTCCCTGATGGGGGTAGAATGTGGATGTCTAAGGTGATTTGCTTGTGGTCAGATCTGACCAACAAGGAATGGACCTCTGGTGTGGAACACCGGTTGCCCATGTTGGTAATGACCAGGTCTAGGATATTGCTGGCCCTGGTGGGGCTGTGGATAAGTTGATCCAAGGCATTGGAATTTATGAATTCCAGAAAACGTTGAGCACAAGAGTCGGTACATGAGTAGTTTTCCCAGTTATTGGTGGGGTAGTTGAAATCGCCCATCATTAAGGTGTTAGGTTGCACCCTAATATTTTCCAGTGTATCAAGAAATAAGGAGTGGGAATCCTGGGGCATGGTGGGGGATCTGTAGCAAGCTACAATTTGGATTGCGGTCTTTCCCAGAGTTAGTTGCACTTGGATAATCTTGGATGCATTATGCTGAGCAACTAGCTTGGAGGTGTGGATACCCTTAATGAATATGGACACGCCTCCACCTTTAGGGATTCGGTCCAGGTTAGGTGGCCGAAAGGTGTTGTATGAATTATAGCCTGGTAATGCAGGGGTGCTTTCTGGAGCACTGAACCAGGTCTCTGTCACTGCACAGATCTCGATGTTCTCCATTTTAAGGAGTGCCTTGAGTGAGTGCATTTTGAGGTTTAGACTTCTAGCATTAAGTAGCATTGCCCTCAGATTTTGCTTGCTTGTACCTGTTACAGTGTTGAATTTGTCATTTGAATCTTGCCTAAAAAAGGCACTATAGGGGGGCAAGAGCCTTAGCCAATATCCATAATCCAAAGGGCGACAGGTGCAGGCCATCTCTGGCAAAGCATTGTGGTTTGTCGATAATGTCATCTCAGGCAGACAGATACTGGATCCCCTTAGAATGACACCAGAAGCTTAGCCAATTGTTGAAGTCAATCATTTTGTCCTTGTACTGTGGTATAATTTTGGGTGATGGGAACATGCTACTCAGGGCTAGGGTCATACCTGCCTGGGCTACAAGATCGGACAGCTCCTCCATTTCTCTTTTCATGTAGTCCAGTGAGGTACATCTCAGGTCATTCACACCAACATGGAAAATGACAGAGTCATATTTGTACTTGTTGTGGAACGACCTGAGTGCATGCATTATGTGGCGGATCCTGCCACCTGACAGGCAGCTGACAGTAACTTTCTCCTTGTTTAGTCTGGTGAGTGGAAAGTCAGTGTGCCTGACTATAGAGTCACCTATGACTAGAGTGTTGGGTATGTTGTTATGCCTTATGAGCTGTGGTTGAGTGGCACACTGAGTTTGTGGGCTATATGTCATTTGGATTGTTTTGGGGGGGGTGGAGGTTGCTTGCGTTTCTGCTTTGGAGGTCTCTGTTGCTTGGGTAGATTTTTTTTTGAGAGCATCCGTGAATGTAGGTGTGTGTTTTGTGTTTCTATGTGTGTGTGTTTGGTGGTGTAGGTTTTGAGGGACTATGTGATGAGTGTGGTGTGATGCAAGTGTTTACCTTCTCCTCTTGACTGTCTAGTCCAGCCTTGGGTGAAAAGAGCTTTGCTTCCAGTTTGGCTATATAAGTGCATCTCTCACAGGTTGTAGTGTTGGGTGGTAGGAGGAGAGGGTTGTCTGTGTACATAAGGCAATTGCTACATTGTCCCAAGATGCCCATATTCATCAGGTAGACAGAAGAAAACACCGGGAACTGACCCTTATACATGCCTGGATAGGTGCTTATTTATTAAGTACTAAAAACTGTTTTCCTCTAGACAAGTGAAGAAAGTTGAGTGCTGTAGTAATTTGTAGCTTATTGAGTGTGTACAATGAGTTCTGAACAAGTGCTGAGCTCAAAGAAACAGATTTGAGTGCTGAAACTATAAAACTGGCTAGTTCTAAGAAACAAAATTAAGTTAGAAGGCTTCCCTCCAACACAGAAAGGCTTGGGGGCTTAGAAGCTTACAAACAGTCCTGGATACAGCAAATCTGTATCAGGACTAGACAACTTACAGGAAAGGCAGGAAACAAGCTTAGACATGTTTTTTTGTAAAGTGGAAAGGGGAAAGGAGGAGCAGAATCTAACTGGGTTGGCCTTCTCAAATGTTCTCCCTGGATTAGGTAGAATGAGGTAATGACACTAGACTGGGAGGAGTGTCCCAGATCAAATTTACAGTAGGGACGGGCAACTGCAAAGCCAAGTATAAAAACGGGATACCAATAGGGAGGGAGGGTGGAAAACAAAAATCAGAACAAACAAACCCAACCAGATGCTTAACAATTGTAGAAAAATTCTAGTTAATACCTCACACACAGTGAAACTAGCTAGCAAAGTATATGCAGTCAATAAAAGTGCTATAAATAACTCAGAAATAAGTAAAAAGAGGATAATGTTATATAACACAAATTAGTTTGTTCAGAGCCCTTCCTCTGACTTCCTCCGATTAGCTCAGTGTAAAATGGCAGAAACACTCACAAGTTAACTTCTTAAGTAACAAAGTTGAAACCTGAAGCAACTTTAAAAAAGCTTGAAAGAACCAATGAGGTGCTTACTCCAAGGCGTAGTCCAGGCAACCCCAGTCAGCCAATGACCACAAACAATTCACTCTCACTGAAATGCTATACTGGCTTTGGCTAAGCTATGATGGCCTGGAACATGTGCTCAGACACAAAGCCTCTACTAACAAACAAGTAGGCCCAAAACACAAGCCTAAATATGGACAATGCTACACTATCAACACTACTTAGGTAGAAAAAACTGCAGAAATGTTTAAACAGATAAAGGATCAAGGAGACTCTAGAGAATGCTTTTAAATGCAAACAAGTTATATGATACAATCCTAGCAATAAATCAGAACAAACAAACCCAACCAGATGCTTAACAACTGTAGAAAATTTCTAGATAATACCTCACACACAGTGAAACTAGCTAGCAAAGTATATGCAGTCAATAAAAGTGTTATAAATAACTCAGAAATAAGCGAAAAGCAGGATACTTAATGTTATATATCAGATTAGTTTGTTCAGAGCCCTTCCTCTGACTTGCTCTGATTAGCTTAGTGTGAAATACTTTTTAACCTTTTTAATATGTGACATATACAAAACAGTCAGTAAGTGCTTTCAAACTTCACAAAGTTCTTCTTCAGACTGCATTTAAAACTATTCGTACAACTTAATATACATGCAACATAGTTATATGACAAGTCTCATTGGCCAATAATAATCATTTACATCTTTTGCAGTTCTTATTGCTCTTGCGAACATAGGTTCATAGATACTTAGAGTATTTATCTATGAGGACCATTATAAGGCTAGCTATGCATTCTCATGAAGTTTTAGCCCTTATATTTTAAGGATGAGGCAAATATTTGCATATTGCCCCTATTGATGGTAGACAAAGATGTTGTACTGTGGTGAATTTGTGGTTTCCTATCACTTCATCCAGCTTATGTTTCAGTGGTGTAAGACCATTTAATGTTTTCTATTTATGTTGCAAAAAATGTTGAGATCTCTTGAGCGGGTATTTATACTCACATTGGACATTGAATGTGCAATAGCTGTTACAGGATGTGGTCTGCTGAGGGTTTGTACATGAGGCAAAGATTGTACCTCAGTAGCTTGCATGACACATCAGATATAGTTAAGGCTTTGAAATGGTCTACATAGTTTTTTTTATTTAAGCCTTTGATTTTTCTACTAAGAAATCATTGTGGGTGTTCAAGTGTTGTCAAATGTTTGGATAGGTATGTTCTAGAGTAAGCATTATGCTCATTGATTGGTCTGATAAGTGAGGAATACAGTAGAATGATCACATGCGTGGATCTGAACACCAGACTCTTATTAAAAAGCTCTGCAATGAAAAAAAGACCTTCTTACAGTAGTGAATACACAGTGAACAAAGGATAATTCATTAACAAGCAAAAGGCTAATAAACTGATAAAATGAATCACAAATAATAAAGGTCACCGACCTGAAGAAAATTGCTTTATAAAGAACCCTTGTTCATTTTAAAATATACAACGTTGACCCCTAGTGGGCTTAATACAGAACGCTGTTGGAAATTTTTTGTTTAATTTACTTTAAACTGATTGTTTTAGTTGTTTAATTAAAGGATAGGGAGAGTTTTTCTGTGTATATAAAGGAAATGTTTTTTACAGGATTTTACTTCTGAAAGGCTTTCTGAAAGTCAAGGCACTAGAGTTTGTTATTTGTATTTTATTATTAAAAGGATAATTCCTTGTCTACATAGGTTCTCAGGTCCCTAACACTAGAATCAATTTTCATGGGCATGTTGCCAGTGTGATATTTACAAGGGACTTTTTTTCTTAATGAAGTATACCCGTATACATTTTTTGGCATTTAGTTCTAGTCCATGATTTTAACAATATCTATTGGTTTGGGAAGGACCCAGTTTGCAGTCATATTTAAACTTGGCTAGCCATAAACCTTTAACAGTAGTTTGGATTTCCAAGAAGTAAATGCCAAAGAGAAACCACCCAAGGAGTGAACCCTGTACATCACTACTGACAGCTCTTTTTGAGGAGGTAGAGCAAACCATCTTAATTTCACCCACTTATATTGAACAGAAGTATTCAGTCCCTTGGGATCACTTCCATTTAACCTTATTTTTCATTTTACTTCTCTAAATTCAAATTTGTCAGCTTTATTTTTTTTGTAACGATCAATAACATATATATATATTTTAATTTCTTGCACTTCTCTTTGTTTATATAAGACATTAATTGCACTTTTTCTATTATTTGTACTTATATGATTCCTCCATTTTCTACTAGTCTTACCTAAACACCTCACAGCTGGTACATGCTTCTACATTCGCACTGAATTCAGAATTGTAATCAAAATATCCTGGTGCTTCACAAGACATCTGTGTGGAATTACAATAAAAATGTGGACTAACCACTATAAATGTATATTAAGAACATGGTAAACACATTTAAGTTCCTTTTTGATTACTAAATACATTATTACCATACTAATCTTTTAAAAATTACTTTTAGCTCTGTCTTTTCTGTTGATGAACTTTATCCCCTCTCATAGAAACTGAATCGCATCTTGACTTCCTGTTAATATACAGCAATTGTTTATTAAACTGGCTTAATCTTAAAAGTATCCCGCAAAACATGAGTGGCACGGCAAAAGACAAAAATATCCATTTTTCTTACTAACTCATTGGAAAGATCTGTAATGGTGTCTTCTATCAATGTTTTGGGATAACCTCTTTTGAACAACCTCATACATATTCCTTTAACCATATCATGTAATTCTTCATTCTCTTTTGGCAGATTTTTTAGCTTAACACACTCCTTGGGATTCACCAAGCTCTGCAAGGCATGCAGGAATAGTGCAAGAGCTGCTGCATGCAATATGGCCGATGAGTGATCCAGGAATGAGCTCCCGGGACGTGCATGAGCACTCCTACACTATTCCTGCACTGACATAGCTCCTGCATGCTAATTACCCCATTTGCAGGTAAAAACCATGCAAATGAGGTGAATTAGTGATCCAGGAAGCAGGCAGGTGTCTGTGCAAGAATAGTGTAACTTGCAGAAATGTAATCGGCTACTAACTGAATATTAGGAAATAGCAGCTATGTTTACATCTAAGCACTGCACATCGGGGCTTAAATGGGAAGGCAATGGGAAGGTAAAACAGCAGTAGGAAGGCAATCAAGGAGAACTAGCATAGCTGGCAGGTGAAATGTATCAGAATCAGACAATTACACAGGCAGCAACCAAGCCCAGTCCAGCACACTACTATAAACTATGCAAGCACCTTTCACTCTGGTTTTTCCCACAAACTCTACACCACCGGTATACACAGATGGGGAAATTTTACCTGACAAAACTAACAAAATGATAGGGGCTGCTGCCGCTGTCATACATCAATAAGAAGAGACTGAGGGTGATGAGGATGAGAATGCTGATGACCAACACAAAGTGAGGAGAAGCAGAAGAGGGTACAGACCCAGGGTAACCTACCAGGGGCTACATAAGCTGGAGATAGTGGAGTGCTATAGGGTGGACAGGGACATCCTACAGCAAATTGAGCTGTGCTGGCCACGCCTCACACACATTACCAACAGAGGGGAACCCATCCCAGTTGATAACAAGGTATGTGTAGGCTTAAGAATACTAGCCACAGGTACCTTCCAAAGGCCATCTGGAGATATCATGGGTATCTCACAGGCATCAGCATCCAGGGTACTTCACCAGTTCCTGGATGCCATGTCAGCACATGCCGGTGAGCACATATATTTCCTCAACACCCGTGATGCATTGGCCAGCAATATGCAACTCTTCCACCAAATAGCAGAATACCCTGAGGTAGTGGGTACTATAGACTGCACGGACATGCACATCAAAGCACCACCCGGCAAATGGGGTAGTGTCTACATAAACCACAAGGGCTTCCCCTCCATCAACTGCCAGGTCATGTGCGATGCCCAGGGCATTATAATGAATGTCTGTGCTGGCAGCCCTAGAAGCTATCATGGCTCACACATCTGGCATATGACACAGCTGTACCAGAGATTTGCCAATGGGGACATCCTATATGGCCACCTAGTGGGGAATGCTGGTTACGCACTGGAGCTGTGGCAGGGATGATACCTATCAGAAATGTACACACACCTGAACAAGAACTGCATAATGAGGCACATGCACAAACCAGAATCATAATAAGGCATGTGTTTGGGATACTCAAGTCATGGTTCCGGTGCCTGGGCATATCTGGTGGAGCCTTGCAGAACTATCCAGCTACATGTACACAAATTTTCATTGTATGTGCCATGCTAAACAATATGATCCTGTGGAAACAGCTGCAGCAGGAACAGCATGGGGCAGGGCCACACAGCCCCCCACCATTGCAAAGGCCAGCATAGGCACAGAGTGACTCAAAGGAGGAACATCCTGAGCCTGCCCATGTAGGCAGAAGGAGGCATGCACAGCATACCAAGGCTTTGGCAAAGAGGAAACTCATAGCACATACACTGACATGGTAGGTACCCAGGGAATGACACCTCTCTCTGACTCGCACATACAGTAAAAGGGATGCCAAACATGACACTACCTGTGCTTTACCATGTATAAGGAGTGTACTATGTGCATACAACATAGTCAGCTCTCCAGCACCATCCTCAATACAGGCACAGCCACAAGGTAAGTCACTCTTCCTATCAATTGCTGAATGGAGTAGTATGTTCTGCTAGTTGTATCTATCATATGGATGTGAGCATGCAAGGAAATCGGGTGGCTGAATGAGATGGCAGCAGATAGCGGACACCTATATGGGCAGCATGAAATCCATAACAAATACTGATGTCAACAAAGTAGGCAGTACTAGACAAGGTGACAAATCCCACTGCAGTATATGTGGTGGCCCAATTTTGTGTCCATAGGACACACACATGCATGTCAGTAAGGCTCACAAACCCAACAACTACCTCAGCCAGCAGGACAGGTGCAGATGACTACAAAGAAAGGCTGTGCTAACACCTGTAATTGATGGAAATGGAGAACAGCCCCCTTACAGACCTAAACAGACAGACAACAACAGGTCAGGCAGTTGTATGTTAGTTCTGAAGGGGAAGAAGTCTGAAACTGAAATGTAGGTCAATAAATCCTAAGATCTGTACTCTACTGATATACCTCTAGTCTGCATGATAGGTCAGAATACAACACCAAATGGAAGCCAACAGAGTACCTTACCAGTACAGTCATAGCAAATGTTCACAGTTGTCAGATGTGCCCCCCCCCCCTACAATCCTATGTAGAAATGCAGTAACATGTAGGTCTAGTTAGTAACAGTGGAGCACAGATTACCTGAGCTGGCCCAATTTACAGGATAGATTGTTACATGTGTACAATATCCAGGGCTCTGTGTGTTAGGTTGTTGTGTGCTGTATATTGTGTGGAAGTGGTCAGCATGTAGGCATGGAGGGTTCTGTCCTAGTGGCCTATGGCCAGTACTGTCGATGACAGGCCATGTTCTGACAACTGCAGTATCAACCAAAATGCATCCCAGCAAGACACAGTTCAGCAGTCATCCATACTCATTGTTCAGATGTCAATAACTGTCACCATCTGAAAGATGGCCATGCCATGTATGTGGGCCTCGATATACACACAGTACACAGGTGGAAGTACCCTAGACAGAGTACAAAAAATGTAACTGTCAGCTGCACATAACTTTGGAATTGTACATACAGGATAGCAGCACATTAGTTCTCTGTGTAGTATGGGATACTGATGTATTCTGGCCAATCAATGGCAGACCACAAAAGGCACAGTTATGAATTAATGAGAGTCTCCCTATGTCCCCGCACAAAGCAGCATAAGGGGAATCCCCCAGGTATATCTGTGAGTCAGCTGCAAGAAGCTTCCATATCACACATGCGCTCAGCTGACCCCACCATCAGACACAGGCTTGTCACAGGCCATATCCCTGCTGTTGGGAATGAGTACAATATGACCCCAACTTCTGTATGGGAATACCCACAGAATGCAGTATGCTGAAGAGGTGTCCAATGTAGGTGCATCCCTAGCTGTAAGTAGCACCCTGCTAGCATCCAGAACAATGGATTAATATGGACAGGAACTACTGCCATTAACACCTTGCACACTTGCCCTGTCACCCAAGGGGAATAAAATGGCTTGCAGACTGGGACTGTAAGAGTGACAGAATGCAATGGCCTGCTACAGATGGCCTGCATCACTACCAAATGCCCTACAGTCCTCTGTCAAAGGCCTGTGCCTCACCCATACTGCCAGTGTATGTTATCTCATGGGGTCAAAACTAACAGCATAACACAGTCCACAGAACACAAATGCAAGGCCATGTCGACAAATCCCAGTAGCATGGCCACCATGTCCTACTGCATGAACAGTGGACCAACCGATAAATACCTCTGGGATGAAGAGATACTTTTCAGATATTCATTCGCATAATGTTAGGAAGAGGATTGAATAACAGAGTGGAGGGGTGTAGAAGCATGGGCGCCATGGAGTACATGAAGTCTGAAACTCTGATGTGTACCCATACTACCTCTGCCTGCAAACCCAGTAATAGGTGGCTAAAAACCTCCTCATAAACCACAATGTGAAGGGGAACTGACCAGATATATGAGCCCTGCATCTGTGTAACCTGGGTGAATCTGTACAGCTGAGAGGTATGGCCACAGCAGGATATGGCCATTCTGTTACTTCGATAGATGTATAAGAAGGGAATCCTCAGCCACCACAGTACCAAGGTGCTGGATCATTTACACAGACCCATCAGCAAGTGTCTGCAGCTAACCCTCCAGAATGGCATGAGTGCAAAAGAATATGTAGGCTGCAGAGCACAATACTGGACACAGGTTCATTCATCTTGTATTTCCCAGGAAATAATTGTGAGCAACAATAGTCAGTAGTTGATGACATAATACATCACAGTGTAAAACAGTACATATGTCTGAATGTCTCTGCTAACACCAACCATGCAAGACAAGCAGCACAGACACAATAGTTACAGTATCCCACTATCTTTCGCCCAATGTGACTCCATATTGTCAACCTATCTACAGATATCCTGCAAATACAGGTTGCTAGCTGCAGGTGTAGAACAAAAAATCCTGCACTGGAGTACAACCTACCTTGAATGGATTCACACACTAAATACAGAAGGTCATACTGGGCATGCTCCAACACTTAGAGAAATGAAGCCCATGTCAAACAACAACAGTGGACTATACATTTCTGTCTGTCGCAGATGTCTGTGCACACACACCACATTGCAAACCATTCATGCTTTGCACACACATTGGATAGGAATACTCACACATATCTATGGCCAACACACTATAATAGATCTAACATACACACACAGAGATGCGGGGAAGAGAGAGGTAGACACTGACAAAGAGATTGCCATCATGAGGCCTGTCCCACCCACCAAACATCCAATTGGCCAATATCACATGATGTGCAGATGTCAATCACTGTAGACATTTGCTTTTGGTAGCCCCCAGCCCTATAGTGTCTGTGGTGCTTGTGATAACTGTGTAACATGATAGTACAAACTAGTATTCATCTAGCATTTGTATACCCAGTCCTGTTAAATGTAAAGTTGTGTGTGACTGAGTGTTGTGTGTGTGTTTCTAGAGGAATGGTTCATGGCCCATTCACACACACTGTACTTCCCATTGCCCGTGTTAGCAATCATTCTGATGTTAGACACCTTGAAATAACCCTCTGGTCAATTCTCAGCCCCATAAGCTCAATGGTGCGTGCTATAGCTGCATGATACTATGGAGTAGCATACTAGTTAGGTAGGAGATCTAATCCCAAAAATAACAGCTGTGAAGCTCTTTGTGTCTGAGTGTGGAGATTAATTATTTTGAGGTCATTCACAGTCACTACACCTTCCATTGCCCTACTTTAGCAAGCCTGCTGATGTCAGATGCCTTGAAATACCCCTTTGGACAAGGGCTAGTCCTATAAGCTCAGTGGCACATGCGATAACTGCGTAATGCTATTCTGTAGCATACTAATTAGGTAGGTGTTCTAATCCCTGACATGGCAACTGTGATACAGTCACTACACCTTCAATTGTCCTATTTTAGCAAGCCTACTGATGTCAGTCACCTTGAAATACCCCCTTGGATAAGTGCCAGCCCCATAATCACTGTGGCATGTGTGATAACTGTGTAACGCTATACTAGTTAGACAGGAGTTCTAATCTCATATGTGGTAATGGTGAAACTCTCTGTGTGTATAGAGATTAATGATTTTGAGGCCATTCACAGTCACTAGTCCTCCAATTGCCCTACTTTAACAAGCCTGCTGATGTCCATTACCTTGAAATACCCCTTTGGAGAATGGCTAGGCCTATAAGCCCCATGGCTCATGCCATAAATGCAGAACAATGTAGTAGCATCAACAACACAATTATGGGTTTGAATCTCATCTGTGGCAAGTGTTTGTGTGTGTACATGTGTATGTGTGTACCTCAAAGATTTTGGCCCCATTTACACCCAATACACATCTCAGAACCTGACTTTAGCAGTCTTGCAGATATCATCCACCTTAGAAGTAATTGTTGCCAACCCTAAGACATGTCAGGTCAGTGGTGCATGTGGTCAATGCGTAACCTAATGGTTCATAAAGATTGTTAGATAGAGGTTTGAACTGCACCCCTGGCAAATGTAAATGTGTGTACAGAATAAAATTATTTTTGGGATCTCTCACCCACTACATCACCCAATGCCAGTATTTACAAGGGCTGGTGATGTTCCTCACCTTAGAAGTACTTTTGGACAGCATCTATCCTATAAGCTCCATGGTGCATGCGATAAATGCGGTATGCTATAGTAGCAATACATAGTTAGGTAGGAGTTTGAGTTTCAGTACTGGCAAGTGTGTGTCTGTTATCGGTATCCTGAGTGGTGGTGCTGTGATTGTGAAATGATAGGATACATTGTGGTGTGTGTTTTGCTAAATTATTATGTTGAGGACCTAGTATATGTCACAATGTCCACCTTACAAGGACAATATATGTCAAACACCAGAGAGGCAGGTGTAAACAATCCATAGCCCTGCATCTGACATTATGGATTGATGAACAATATATAACCCCCTTGTATTACTCAGAGAACACTATCCAACCACGTCTCATACACAAACACACTTGGCTAGGCAACAACCACTATAATGGTAGTTCCCTGCATATTGCCTCACAGATAGTAACCACGGTGTGATTGCAGTGGACTACATGTCTGTTGACCGCAACCGTGCCACTGACATCAGAAAGTACTGTGATGTGTTACATCTCCTGACTGAGTGTGTGTGTTATCCAACAAGTAAAAGGACATGGCACCCTGTTCCATCCCTACAATGGGCAAATAATAGCTTACAGTGGTCCTTTTGCTGTGTTCCCCACTGGATGCCTGCAACAACTGTAGAGTCTGCAAATGTAACCCACAAAGGGAATACCATGCCTTATACACATGCCCTGTATTGACAGATGCCACTAACTCCACTGAATACCTGTATCATGCTGTCAATGTAGGTGCAAGCATGACCTCAGTTCCATAGCCAGGTCTCACAAAATGAGGTCAGGAATGCTACATCAGAAGATAACAATCTGTCCACACAACATGTCCAGAGACCTCAAGTACACTTCCACACTTCACAGAACATGCATGTGGGACATGTGCACAACCCAGACACTATCCATGTTATGGAATATAGGTCACATACATGGGAAGCAGTTCACATCACTGGCCACCCACAATAGTAACCCAGATGAGTAGATGATGACTATAATACCCACCTGTGGGGTCCACTCCAGGGACTACACCCCTGGGCCACACTGGAGACCATTGTCATGTGGATTGATGCCAAGGTATTCCCTTTGCCTAGCCTTGTACAGCCTTCAAGCTGATTCACATACTACACACCTGTGAAGCAATGAACCTATGCATCTCAGTACTGGCAAATGTGTGTGTGTGTGTGTGTGTGTGTGTGTGTGTGTGTGTGTGTGTGTGTGTGTGTGTGTGTGTGTGTGTGTGTGTGTGTGTGGAGATTGATGATTTTGAAATCATTCACAATCACTACACCTCCCATTGCCCTACTTTAGCACGCCTGCTGATGTCATTCACCTTGAAACAACCCTGTAGTTTTATGTCAGCCATATAAGCTCTGTGGCACTTGTGATAACTGAGTAATACTGTAGTGTATCAAACTAGTTAGATAGGAGTTCTAATCCTGATCCTGCCACCTGTGCTAATGTTAGTGTTTCCCTGAGATAGTGTGTATGTGTCTTCGGTGGCACCTGTTTTTGTGGATATTCACACGTACTGCACTTCCCTTATCCCTCCTTTAGCACTGTTGCTGATGTTGCTCACCTTCAAAGATACCTTTGGACAGCTCTTCATAATGTAAGTTCTGTGGTGTGTGCAATAACTGCATAACACGATAATAGCAATACATAGTCAATTAGGGGTTTGAAACTCAGTACTGGTAAGTGCGTGTTTGTGTGTGTGTCATTAGTATCCTGCTTGGGTGTTGGGGTGATTGTGTAATGATAAGATCCCATTGCAGTGTGGGTTTTGCTACATCATTATATTGAGGACCTATATGTACCACTGTCCATATTACAAGGCCAACATTTTCCAAACACTGTAGAGGATGCTATAGACAATCCTCAGCCATAAATGTGTACAGCCATGTGCAATTACTATGTGACAGTATGGATTAGTAAGCAATATAGGCAACCGTTATAATGCCCAGATATCACTCTCCACCCACGGATCATACACAAACACGCTTAACTCTTACTCTCTTACTCCCTTCCTTTCTCACTTTGTCTCTGTCTCTCTCTCTCTCTCTCTCTCTCTCTCTCCCTCTCTGGTGGATATGGAAAAGTACATCTGTTTTGCATAGGCAGCAGCTTGAGTTTTGTAAGTAATGCTCATGATCAGCCAATAGCCTGTGCACGAATTGCTGTCCCACACTTGCTAATTGCATGTAGAACAGCTGTGGTATCATTCCTATAGCCAACTGCATGGAAACGCACTCCTATAACTAAGCACTTCATGTGGGTGCTGGCTCTTTTCCTTCACTGTGAGCAGGACATCATGTGGGTGTTTAACAAACAGCATCAAAGACAGTAGTTGGAAATACCTCTTACAACATACACTGTGGAAGCAGGCCAACAAACAGAAGGGGGATGTTCCACACATGGGTACAGAATGTAAGTATTGCTGTTCTACATTTGAAGTAATGTTGGTTTAACAGGGTTTGTGTGGATATGTCTGTTCTACATGATTTAAAGCCTGGCATGACAGTGTTATGTGGTTGAGGAAACTCTCACCTGTAGGGCTATCTGCAGACAGGCCAGAGTTTGGAGTCTTACATGTGTTGCATTACTCACACATTTCCTATCTTTAGAAATGCAGTAGCATACTCTGATGATTGCAGTCAGTACATGGTGACATCCATTTGAGTTACTGACTTCATATCCCTCAGAAGAGACATGTCACAACAAACTCTGTTAAACCAGGAAATTTCTCAGTTTATCACAGCAATATGTCAATATTGGCCCTGTGTTTGTGCCTCCGTCCCCCAAGTCTGTCACCCTTTATCCATATGTCATGCAGTAAGAGGTGCATAGGAACAGTATATAATTATTTACTGACATCATACCTGATAACAAGCCAGTGAGATATCAGACTGCTAGACATGTTATGTATAGTAGACCTTATATTTGAGGACAAAACCTGGATGTTCTGTTGTAGTGTGTACAGTAGTGAGGTCTGTGTACTTATGGTGATTGTTGACAGAGTGTGTATTGTGAATATGTTACTTAGCCTGTGTACAGACTGTGGTATATGTCATTGTTCTTGGTGCTATTCTATCTGATGTTGCATGCTGCTCAAGTTTATGGTACTGTATCAGCATACGTTTGTAGGGCCAGGCACAATCAGGCATCAGACTACACTGTGTATTGGCCCAGTATATGTAGGGTTACTGTGTGACTGTCACATACAAGGATGGTTTTGTTCACACAGTCCATGTACTGTAATATTAATTAGGCTTACCATAATGTGACTGTGACCGTGTTCAGATTGGTTGTGGGTATGCACTTTCACAATGGTGTCTGTTACTCAGTGTTGTTACATGCCTGTAGTGCCTGCTATATTTGCAAGTACATGGGTATTCCCCCACAGGAAACCTGGGTCAGTGATGGGGCAGTTTGCCTGTAGTTTGCCCAGTGCTTTGTGACATGCCTAGCAACTCAGCGTATTTATCTACTGTGCTGTTATGTCCAGATATTTGTCAGATGTACTGTTGCCTGGCCACCATAACTACTATGTATTTCTGACAATGCAGTGGATGCTGTAAAGATTTATGTCACTAACTAGTGGGAAGTATGTGGGCATGGGACCTCTGCTTCTCCAGTTAATATGTGTTAGGACAGACAGGAGTGTGTGACTGCGTAAACTGTGTGAGCTTATCTATTCCAGTATTTTTGTGATATCCCCATTTACATGGCTGTAAACATCCACTTTGTCAGGCTTGGTCCACACGTCTTTCACTAAGGAGTTCTGTGTATACCTCTGGACTGACCCAAAAGTGTCAGACTGTCCACATTTATTGGTCATATCTCTGCTGTATCCCACAGGATCATTACTGTGATTTGTTTGGTATTTCACTATGAAGATCTTATGATGTCTGTCAGTAACTGATGGCGTACATGTCAGTATCAGAAGTGACTTCCCACATAAAATATCTGTTAACACACCACCTGTTACTGTAGCAACATTCTGCATTCATATGGGCAATACTTACATGACATCCCCTTGCACTAAGAGTTTGAGACTATTGGTGCTGAGGTATGACTCCACTACATGATATGGACATATGCTTTAAATTTTATATATATATATATATATATATATATATATATATATATATATATCTCCAAAACTATTAAAAATACACAAAGTCGTTTAAGAATCCACTGAACAACACTTTATTGGATTTAGTACTTTCGTCAGGCATTCACCACTAGACTTCCTCAGAATCAAATAAAACCACATGAGTTGACTGTTTAAATATACATCCACTTATGTCACCTGTTAAAATTACAAACACCCATTGGTTAAAACCTTTACCTTTTCACCAAGTTTAACATATGAGAATATAATAATCTAGGTAATTCATAAAGGCTCGCGAAATGTTACAGCAGCAGTTATACATGAAAATAAATGTAAATGAAAAAGGATATCAAAGATATATTGCCCGAATACGCATAGATGTTAAAAGTTACTTTGTTGTCAAAAACACGTAATTTTTTGAAACATATACTGCAAAGGCTCCCCCCACCTAATTGTTGTTAACAATTAAATAACAATCAGTACCTCCATCAAAAATTACAGGATATAACACAACGACACTCCATATGCAAATCTAGGAAATATGAAACTCGGACTTTAGTTTCAAATAGCTTGAAATTGACAGTGTATCATTCAAACCAAAATCATTGGTGGCATTACATCTCAATTGCCAGAGCAATTCATTGAATTCTAATACCAGGTCAACAGGTCCACCCCTATTCCCATCAACCTGAATTTGCTCTACAACTGAAAGTTTAAAATAATGTTGTGGTTGTTCCATAATGTGTTTCGCCAGTGCATTGTTAATGTTGCCCTTTCTTATGTCATATAAGTGCTGGTATATATGCTTGTGTAACCTATTGATCGTTTTGCCAATATAAAATTTTTCACAGGTTTGGCATATTGCAATATATACCAAGCACTTACTCTGACAGTTAAATTTCCTTTCAAGTTGCACTTTACCATACCCCTTAATGTTAATACAAGTAGTCTCATATATAAAGGGGCATTGTGCACAATGACCGCATTTTAGCATCTGGCCCACCTTTTTGTGTACATGATTACTTTCCAATAAGTTCTTGATACATCTGTTCCTTTTATACACCACACATGGTTTTATACCAAGCCTAGATTTACAAGTGTCGTCCGACGTAAAAACTACCCAATTGTTGTTTAAAACCTGTTTGATGTCAAAAAATAAAGAATTAAAACTGAGAATCTTAGCATCCACATAGCGGCTGCTCGTCATAACCTAATTGTTTAACCTGGAAATGTCCTCAACACCTAAGTTTGGAGGATTTTGTGAAGTGCCTAAAAGGGGGTAAAAATACCGACTGTTCCTTTTCTTAATAACTTCATCCAAAATGGGGTCTATAAATGAACCTGGGTATCCCCACCGAGTCAGCATGATCCTTAATTCTCCCATCTCTTGAATAAAGTTTGGGAACTCACTAACCATCCTGGAAATTCTAACACCCTGTCCTTCGAACAAAGATTTCTTTTGATGCGTCGGATGACAATTGTCAAAGTGCAACAGGGTGTTAGAGTAAGTAGGTTTTCTATAAACTGTAGACACAATTTTTTTATTTTGGGTATCCTTAACTATTGTAATGTCTAAATAGTTAATGGATGTACAATTACTCTCCATTGTCAACTTAAGAAAACCAGTACTTTTATTAAGAAAATCATAAAATTCCAGGAGTTGTTCCATTGTCCCTTCCCAAAAAATGACTAGATCATTGAGAAAGCTCCCATAAAATTTACAACATTTAAACAAAACATGTTTAAAAACAAAATTAAGTTCCAATTGGATAAGGACAAAATTAGAAAATAGGGGGGCACATGCCACCCCAATTACTACCCCAACCTTTGGTTTAAAAAGTTGATTTTCAAATAAAATTAAATTGTTTTGCAAAATTAATTCCATCAATGTTCTATACATAAGAATTCTGGAATGGCACTCAGCAGAAAAGGAACATAAATGATCGTAAAACATATCAAGCCCTTGGTCGTGGAGGATAGCTGTGAACAGATCCTTAATATCCATGGTGACCAGTATTAACTGGTCACTGTATAACTCATTCTGTATATTTTTAAGGCAGTCCTAAAAATCTTTAAGTATGTGTGTATGCTGTAGTAACAAATGTTTCAAATTATGGTCAATAAATTTAACCAGATTATAAGTCTTAGATGCTTTAGCATCAACAATGAGTCTAAAAGGGGGGTCCTCCATGCATTTGTGTAGTTTAGGGATCCCAAAGATGGTAGGGGTGTGTAAGAAAGTTATGCTCGATAATGGAGATCTGATCATTCAATAATAGATTGTTTAAAATAATGTCAACATTTCTGTATGAAATATTTAACTCATTCTTAGAGGTCTCCTCATAGGACTCAGAAAACAAATGAGATAGAATTTTCTCTACATATCTATGTTGATCCATAATAATTAACCCCCACCCTTGTCGGGCTTCATGACCCTGATAGCCCTATTATCTGTAACCTCTTGAAGTAGTTCCATCTCTTTTACGGAAAGATTGTGACAAACATTACTATTTTTGAAATGATGTAATCTTCTAATTTGCTCTGTACATAAACTTTCAAACACATGCAGAGTCGGAAGCGGGGGGGGGGGGGTTAAATGTACTAGTTTTTATACATTCAAACGTGTTCCGTGGGAAGTTATTATCAAAAAACATCTTAAGATTCTGTTTTCTAATAAATACTTTTAAATCAAGTAACGCACTCTCAACCCTGGGCTTCCTTATGGGAACAAAATGTAGTCCCTTTTGAAGTAAGTTGTCCCAGGCTGGGCTGATGTTCAGGTCAGTATAATTGTAAATTTTGAAATCACCAGCCTCATTCAGTATGGTATTGTACATCTGGGCCAATTCACACCCTACCACTTGTTTGCCATTCCTCTCCCCCTGTATGTTCTGCCCCTGTTGAAATGAAAATTCTGGTAATTGCCATGGCCTGTCCCTCCTTGGTAATTTTGTTGCTGATTCTGATTCTGGAGGCATTCCAATATCCTTAGTGGTACATTTAAAGGGACAATATTATCCTGGGTATCACTAATATTGTAACATTTCACAAGCCTTTATGAATTACCTAGATTATTATATTCTCATATGTTAAACTTGGTGAAAAGGTTTTAACCGATGAGTGTTTGTAATTTTAACAGGTGACATAAGTGGATGTATATTTAAATAGTCAATTCATATGGTTTTATTTGATTCTAAGGAAGTCTAGTGGTGAATGTCTGACAAAAGCATTAAATCCAATAAAGTGTTGTTCAGTAGATTCTTAAACGACTTTGTGTATTTATATATATATATATATATATATATATATATATATATATATATATATATATATATATATATATATATACCTTCCCAGATGTATCTCACCATATTTATCTATGTGTATATTTAGATATATCAACATACTGATTCAACACTATTTTCACTAACAAGTGAACCCAATTGTAGAAGTCAAAGCAGTTGTTCACTACTATTCAGTATGTGTACTGACAGATATATTGGAATAAGCAACAAGCATTTTCACAGCTGTGATGGCTTAGTGGTTAAGTGCTGTAACTATAGTGTACAGGGTTCAAAGCTGAAAGGGCTGTTTATTTTGTTGCTAGGCAGAGCAAGGGCTGTTGGACACATAGTGGATAGTGCAGTTTTGAGCAGCTTTAGGTGGCTTTGTGTGGGTTTGCTTGACAGTAAGTGGTGCTAATGTACGGTTAAATTAATAGGCACTTACACCATGTACGCTTCGCTTACCAGTGCACAAATCTGCTTAGTATTTATACTTAAGCAATGCTTACACCTGCTAAGCATGGCTCAGCCCTGGTAACCAGTGATCACATTCAGTCTGATGAAATAGCAGGATAATGACATCTTTAATAAGTGTATTTAATTCCATGTTCATAACATGCTTCTATGTGCTATCATTACAGTAGCAAGGGTTATGAGAATACTGTATGGGACACCTGAGTATATAAGGCTGCTACAACAATCTTTTCCATTTGTATGCGTTTCATATATGGGTAGCATCCCAGGTCATATGCAGTCACACTTGCATGTATTGCATCATTACATTACTACTGCTAACAGTGCTTTCCCAAGTAAGAGTAGATTGCAGATTGTAGTACTGGAACCATACACCCCTACATGCAAAGCTGGACTCTGAGTACTCACTATCATGTTCTTGGTGTGTGAGCTGTATGTTATTAAGTATCTGCTACTGGTTATTGACCTATGTGGGTATTAACTGTCGACTACTGTGTGTTTAGGATATGTCATTGAGGGCTGCTGTCATGTAGTAATGGCATACCTATCAGTGTCAGATGTCTATCTGTCAAAACATTCATCCTAATGCATAACCTGTTGGCTAGCTTTTTATGTATGTCCTCTGTACAGATGTGCGAATGTCAGGTATCTATCTTGGCTGGTTACAGGCAATCTATGCTTGACTGACACAGACATGTCTGCCCAACTGTGTTATGAATGCCACAGCTAGGAAACCCCACCCTGTATGCACCACATACCTTGGATACCTCAACCAGACTATCACAGTCAACAGAACCTCCTTGGGTACAGGTCTCCAACCCAGACACTGGCTATTTTATGTGATATATGTTGCATACATGTCAATTGGAGCACCTCACTGACCCTCTGCAAGAGACAACCAGATGACTGAATGTTGCATTTAGCTGTCACCCTGAGGATCACTCACATGGCATCAGTTGATAGATGGCCTGCTGATAAAATGTCAGGTGGCATGATACCACTGTACCCACATCTGGTACTCTTCTCATCTCTCCATGGACAATATCCTGGCACACACCTAGGAACACCTGTACCCATGGACCCCAGTACTAACAAATGTGTCAGTGTGCATTACTGAGTATAGCAGTGTCTGTGTGTTTGTAAACTTGTAGTTAATAATACTCTGAGGGCCTTCTCACCCACTACACCCCCATTGCCATAGTTAGAAATGGCTGCTACTGTAATGGACATTAAATGTACCTTGTTACACTCTTCGACCTATGAGCTACCTGGAGCTTGCAGTACCAGCACAACACTGTTGTACAAATGGGTAGATAGGCATGGATAACCCTCTGAGCCTTGGCAAGTGTGTGTATGTGTGCAAGTGTTTATATTTGTAGGATACAGCATTTTGAGGCCACATTCTCCAAATACAATACATATTGCCATACAGTATAAGGGATAGTGATGTTGCTGACATTAGGAGAGCCATGACAAACCATCACCCTACTATCCCTGTGGCATGTGCAATGAATGCATATCCCTTTAGTAGCACTGATGAGATAGACAAGGGGTTGTATTGCAGTCCTGGTCAATGTGTGAGTGTGGGTATGTCAGAGTATTATCATGGGTTTCAGTAAGTAAAATATCCAATGTAGGGTGTGAATGCTGGGTGAACTGTCTTTACACCATGGTACCCCCAGTTCATGTCCCAAGGTCCACTGTATAAGGACCACTGCCACCATCAACCTTACAGGTAACTGATTGCACTATCCAGCCCAATGATTCATGTGCTGTCTGCAAATTACCTGTAACAGAATGGACTCACTGACAAGGTAGTTAGCACTGATAAACCTAGTTCTCTCAGATGTGTCTATGACCATTATGTTTCGTCAATGTGTATATGACAGTATGCCATACTATGTATTGTTCATTAACGCCCAGTACATCCCCCATGACCATGCTGTAAAACACCTGGTGATGTTCTTCACTTAACAAGAAACTCGGGACACACCTCATCTTAAAAGCTGTGTGGTATGTACAATTAAGGCCCAACACATTAGTAGCAATATGTACCTAGGTAGGGGTTTACTCTCAGTGTTGCCAAGTACATGTGTGTGTATGTGAAGGGATCTACTTCAGAGTGCAGAAAATGCATGTCCCAGGAGGTCATCTGTCCAAGAAGTGACTGGCAAATGCTAACATTTCAAAGGAATCATCTTGTGGAAATTCATTTAATCAAAACTAGTAGTAGATGTGTAAATGCCATCTTCCACACTGTATAGCTGTACAGTGATACTGGAGTTGGTACATATAGTTGGGTGTGGATGTTGTGGACACAGCCACCCTCATTGGGGTTATTGTTGTATGTGTACAGTTTATGTTAACAGGTTAAGTAGGTGTCAATCACACTATATGCAGTTCTACACCACCCACACCCTACAAAGTGGAGGGCTGTGCCACCCACACCAGCACATCTATGTTTACCAACTCCAGGACTGCACTACATTGGTGAAGGGGACATTTACGCTGCCAGTACCATCGTCAATGACATTAAACTAGCAGACTGATTATTTACTGATGTGATGTTTTGCCTATTTTGTCTTGGTGGAATTACATAGGCTAAAATGGGTTCACTGCAAAACTAAGTACATCCTTGTGTACAGTATTCTCTGTGTATTGCACCAAAGCCTCTGTGTGTATGTCTTATACAGAAACATGTGCTGTTTGCCACCCAGTACACTTACCATTGTCCACTGTAGAAGAGCTGCTAACATCCTTCACCATGCACTCACCTGTGTACACCCTAGAGACCTATCAGCCATGTGGTACAGTAACTGTTATACAGATGTTACTTGTGTTCAGCTGTACCCAGGATATGACACAGTCAGTGTGTCACCACAGTGCCATATCACTTGTAGGAAACAAAAGCAGACCAACATCCTGCTGACACATATACATCTACAGCACAAGCTGAATATATTATGGAGACCACAATCAGTCTGTGTTAATAACAGCTATAGTGCATCATGGCTGAACAGCTACACATCCTGACATATAAGCATTAAACTTTCCTGTTGAAAACATGTTACGCAACACTACATTGCTGCACCTTAATACATTCACCCTGTGCATCAGAACCTTATTAGCCTGTCCCTGCACCAATGGTATGGATGACAGGGATGTGGCACAGGTATCATCATATGCACAGGGTGTGTTGTGGGTTTGCAAGAGACCTAGGCTGAGCTGTATTGTTGGGATCATGTGTGTGTATTAGGGATTTCATTTTTAAATGGGCTGTGCAGATGTGGTGTGTGTAGGTATGAAGGTGCCCTAGCTGTGTAGGTGATGTGTGTGTGTGTATGTATGCACACAGTTCTGCCATGTGGCTGCCCTATACAGGGGGGGGTTGTTGGACAGCTGCAGACCATACATGGCAGGGTATGCAGTTCACCATCTCTGGCCATGGACACAAGAACTGTGCCTGCCAGGGATTCCACGGACACTACCAGGTACAAGCCCAGATATGGTACTCTCTCCAGATGATGACAAATGTCCGCTGGATCTGGGTCCCTGTTGGGACCAGCCAGGAACACATGCACATGGCCTGCTGTGCTGTGGTGTAGACAGCACCCCCCTGCAGTGCTGGCGCTGGTACAGGAGCAGCTGTGACTTGTTGCACTTCCATGTAAACCTCCACCTGTTGGTGTTTCTGACCTACATCCATGTGGCTGTTGCCCTACTCCCACCATATGCTCTAACACAGACATTGCACATTCAAGGATTCCCACCATTACACCCAACTGTCTATCCAGGACCTCTGCAAAATAACAATGGGCACCTGCAAGATCATGGATGTTATCAATAACAGCAGAATGAGTAGCCCTCTGGAGCCTCAGACTCTATCTGTTATAATGTTCCATATGTGCTTGTGCCTCCATGATGGACCAAAACATGCATCTGGTGACACCTTCTGTGGCCCTTCTGCCAGGGTCATGATGGCCAGCCACCCTCCTATGAGCACCCCTGTACATCTGCCTGTGTGGTACCTCACCTGTCATCCAGCTATGGCTGATGTGTACAGACACACTTGCCATAGTCACCGCACTGTCCTGTTCCATGACACAACCTGCCAACTGTCCCTCATCTGTGGCCACTGGTGATGGGGTATGTATAGGAAATGTGACTGTGTGTGGGGATGAGGTGGATAACAGTAAGAAGTCAACCGATTGCACAGCTTCAGCCACTGACAACCCCACCTGTGCCTCACCATACCTATCATTATTGTCAGATTTTGCATGGACACTAACATCAGTTTGCCTGCAGGAGGAACCCTGACCCACCTCGCCACCTGTGAGGGGAAAACAAAAAATGTAATTTAAGACCTGTACATCATTGCTTACCTACACACACACACACACACACACACACACACACACACACACACACACACACACACACACACACACACACACACACACACACTTACAGGTGACGTGGTACAAAGATATGGCACAGACTTCTCATTACCCAACTGTCAACATGCATGGCATATGTCACTCAACAGCATGCACTGCAGCTATACTCAATCCCTGTTACTAACATTATATATTTCTCTGTGATGCATGAGTTGTGTTAGTAGATGATTCCCCTTCCCCTGGAACACACTGCACCCACCCTGGCATGTACTGTACACCATACCTCACGAGTGTGCACACCATTGCAGAATGTGTATATGTGAGGCAGTTAGGTTTAGTCTGTTGCTCACATCCCTATGTGTATGTCTGACACATACCTGGGATGATATGAGGACTGATGTCAGTAGTAAATGTCTGACCTCTAATTTGCAGATCTCATCATCAGCAGTGCATGTATGAGCAATAAAATCCAATTACACTGACAACCTTCAAAGCTTACTGTGCTATGAGGAGTGTACACACCATTATTGATATGCCAACCTCTTCTCTGATATGCCATGGGGCCACAATACTGCATAGGTTAACATTACACACACATGATATGCGACATATGACCTGTGCAATCAAATGCAGTATCAAACAAAAGTGTTAGTTGTGCAGGTGCTGTTTTAGATGCCTACAATATGTGGGTTGCATAAGTGTGCACACCCTTAACATGATGGTTTGTTGCAGCACCTGATAAGTGAACTACAGCAGTCACTAATCCTGGAATGGGTATACTAGAATGGCCCATCTTCACTTGCCATTATTTGGTCACTCCACCCTACAAATGTCCCCCAACTCTGGCAGATTGCAATGTTAGTTCATGTGCACAGCCCTTGGAGGTCACACAGTGCCTTCACTATTGCTGTGGCATCAGGGTTATGACTGGCACAATTCATGACCTTGACTGTGTTCAGATACAACCATTCATAGTGAGCTTTGGATGTATGCTTCAGTTCACTGCTGTGTTTCAGGATGACACCTCTCCCCATCCTCAGCCTTTTTGCAAATGCTTGACAACTATGGGCTATACTTGAGTGTCATTTTGCAGTGTCCCAAATTCAAAACACCATGTCTACCAGCCTAGTTCCTGCTAATGAACAGCAAATCTAAAGGTGTACACTGTCACCACCAAGGTACAGATGGGGATGGTGGTCCTGAGGTAGAGTGAGGTGTTGCTTGTGCAGCACATGTATCTTTATTAATACTGTCTGTAGGTTTCAGCCTTGGTCTCAGTACACCATTACACATTACAACACATGCCTTTGGGAGACTTGATGTTATACATATGCGACCTGTAGAGAGCCCTGGATGATGTTTCCTGTGGAACATCTCTTCCATCTGATTACCCTAACCCACAGGCCACACTTATGTAGAGTTCAGGCAATTGTTGACACAGGCACTGCACAGGCAATACTTGCTAGACATTCTTGCAAGTCCCTCAGTGTTGCTGCATGTTTATAGGCAGCCTCCATGACCAGTTTGCAACTTGTGTTGCCATCTGCTTGGATGGGCATCTGTTTATTTTCTACATTAATGATGTCCCACACTTTATAGTCACATAAATGACTGTCTGCACTGTTTGCCATGGTATATGCAATTGTGAGGTAAGGCTATGTCTCCCACTCCTGAGTGCTACCTTTTGGATATGGGATCCATTTCATGGTTTTTAAGATGTGTGCAAGCCATGGCTGCCTCTGCTGCAGGTGAGTGGGCAAATGTCAATGGCACACTTCTTGGACAGCAGACCATTACTTGGTGTGAAATTGAGGACCTGCACTTGATGGAAGGTGAGTACTCAAGAAGAGTAAATGCTGTCAGTACCTCAAAAGCTGCTTCCACAATATGTTATTTGGAGTGTGTGCATACATATGCTTCCAGTGTTTGTTAAGGTATGTATGTATTCCCCATATTTGTTGTCCTAACATAGGATTCCATATTACACATTTATTGCTCATGTTAGGATATTATTACAGGTTGTAAAAGTTGTGGAATGTGGTATTGTGATATGCCGTTGCGAAGATCTGTAACAGTTGCCATTGTAATAGTGGTATATACACTGTTGTGGCCACTGTATAAGGGTAATGTTTCAGACATGTCCCTACTCTAGGCCATTTGTGCCACCATTATGTTCATCTCTGTCCACACATCTTGCACTGACAGGTTGTTAGTTATAATGCAGGACTCTTACATACCCTACAGATATGCCACCATGGTGACCACTATGATGCAGTGCAGTTAACAGCAACAATAAGTGAACATGTATAGCATGCATTATGAGTAGTTGTGCTAAATGTGTGCATGACAAATACCATGGCCATAATATGGCCAGTGTATTTGCAAATGTGAACACAAAACCTCCATACTCACCAGCTACAGGCTGCTGCCCAGAGGTTTATCAGAGGAACCTACATAGGTGTGCAAGAGATGTGATGTCAGTAGCCACACCTGTGGCACTGGTACAGGGTGGGAGCAGCATTTCAGTACATCAACAGTACAAACCCACAATGCTAGAGATTATGCACATCTGTTCATTACCACACTACAGCAACAGATTATGTTATCTGACATATGCATGTAGATACTTTACAGATGAAGATGGATAAGCAACAGTGGTCTAAGAATGTGCCCTTACCTGTATGCTCCACATCCATTGTGTATGTAGCACCCACCTCCACAATGCTATCATCAGGTTCTTGGCTTGGCTGGCAGGCAGGTGCCCCAAGGCTGGTGAGGAGCTCCTCAGAATGTGTCAGTGGGGGCTGGATGGCATGACCCCCACCTATTGCTAGCTGGTCCCTCCTAACTGCAGCAGCATGCTGACAGGTATGGCAGATGAGGTCAGTGCAATGATGTCACACCTGCTAATAAATGCAGTTATGCAGGCCAACACTGTTTACCCTGTAGACAAGCTTGTTCCACCGGGCAGTCATCTCCTGCAGATCATGGGCCATATGCCCAAAGAAGGTTTTGTAGTGAGACATGAGGTAGTTGATTAGTATTTCTTTCTCCTGTATAGTATAAGCAGGGAGATGCTCCCATGACATGGTACCTGGAAGACATAAACAGGAAAAAAGGTCTGAGGACCTTATACTGCAAGGAGCTTTTCTCCCCGGGCCTCTGCTGAAAAAGGGCCTTTTCGGCTCAGTCAGACACCCCCAGTTAACAAATGTAAAATAAATAAATACAATAAATATAATAGTTGTTAATTGACATCTCTCTCCTCCTACCATATCTCCAGCAATAATCTGAACACACAAATCAATGGGTATGTTTACACCAAACCTACTGTTGGGACATATATCCTATTGTGCAACAAATACTAAAATGTGTTTCTATTCATGTTCCATGTTAAAACACTATCACTGGTGACCTTTTGCTAACAACATAACCTGCATGCCATTGTAATAGCCACTGTGATTCCATATATGCATGTGTTCTGTTTGCTATGCAGCTGTTCCAAATCTGTTGTTTTGGGTTAATGGGAATATCTGTGCATGCTGTTATAACTAATCCTGGATTGTCTTGACTATTGCTACCCACATATGTTCTAAAACCACAACCTAATAGCATGTTTGGAAGGCTATTCCCAGCAGAACCACCTCTCCCAGCTCATCTGGCCATGGCACCAGGCCACAGCACATCTGGGACCCAACCCAGGACCTCCTCATCTGCTGGTCTTGCACTATCTTCAGGTGGAACCACCTCAGGGGATGGTGCTCGTCCCCCCCCCGGGAGCATGCACAGACAGGATCCTGTCACGTGAAGTCAGGTCCAGGGTCTGGAGTATAGGGAGCTCCACAAAGAATTGGGGGATCTGCTACACCACCTGGAGGCCCTTGGGACAAAATTAGGGGGTCAGCCTGCCCCTCCTGCTCAGCCCCCAGCACAGCCACCTTCAGGGCCATGAAGGTGCAGTGGTGACTGCCCATGGGTGGGGACCTCAGTCCCACTGATCCATTTGGGGGCTCATGGGCTTCCAATTTCCAAACACCCCTCCCTGTCTAAGGTGTTTACCCACCACATGTGTCATATACCACCCCTGTATGCTTTCTTGTCTGTCTTGTCTGTCTTCCGACCCAATCTATCTCCCCAAATATACCTACTATCTTTCCCCAACATCCCACTCTCACCATAACAACAAAAAGGGCAATCCTTTCCCAACAGAAATTTCACACCATACATAACCATCCATTTCGCACCCATTACAACTACTTACAGGTGCCTTAATCACTCTGCATCCAACAGCCCATGTTCTGGCCAGCAAATAAATTAGCAGTCCTTGCAAGTATCTAACCCAGGACCCTTCACACCATAGCCACATCAATTTACCATTAAGCCATCTGAGCTGCAGATATGTGTGATGTTTTCTTAAACATATCATGCAGTACAGTCATTCAACAGTAGGGAAAATGTATTGATATATATATATATATATATATATATATATATATATATATATATATATATATATACATATATATATATATATATATATATACATATATATATATATGTGTGTGTGTGTGTGTGTCTGTAGATATGTAGACATACATGTATGTATATATATATAGTTTACTATCACATATTCGATTATCATTGTGATGATCGAATATGTGCAAAAATCATTTTCTCGAACTGAGAGTTCAATCACCACAATGTCGAAGCTGACATGACTGAACAGCTGCTATTGTCAGCTTCAGCATTGTGGTGGAGATAGCACTATAGTGGGGATCAGGAAATGTACCCTTACCCTCACTATAGTGCGATCTTGGAGTTTATATATATAAGTAGAGGTGTGTGGGGGCACAGCCCCCCACATGGAGGCCCCCCTGCAAACATTATTGTTAGTTGTGGGTGGATGTGAGAATTTCAGCAAAGTCGATATTCGACATTGCTGTGCTCCGTTTGATTTTTCGGTTGCTCTGTGTTTTGATTTCCGACAATATTTGTCGAAAATTGTTGCATTCGTCTAAATGACATTCGCAAATATGAAAGTAAACCTATATATATATATATATATATATATATATATATATATATATATATATATATATATATATATGGTGTGCATTCAGACATCGGGTCCACACTCTGAACCTCCTTCCTCCACAGCTGCACTGTTCAGCCTTGCTACGAAACAGAGTGTGACATACACACAGCCTAACATTAGAGAGGAATATATAGGGATAGATCGTAGATAAGCCTATTACAAACCTATGAAGTTTGTGCATTATAGATTTTACATTAGCATGACTGTTCTGAAGGTGGTGGGTTCTGAAACTCATGTTCATAGGTTCATAGGTTCATAAGTAGGTACTAGACTATCTGCCCGAGGGCATTTATAAGTCTAGCCAGAGTATGTTGGGTTTCGCCGACCCATTGATTAATTAACTGATCCTCTGTCAAGCAGAGTCAATAAAGTGATCCCAGGGCTGTATTTTCTGTTACCCATGCACTCATCAAGGTTTCTCTTGAAGAGTGTTAGTGAGGGGCTCTGCCTAATGTAGTTTGGAATTTTGTTCCAAAGCATGGGGAGTCTCTGTGACAGGAATCCATCCCTCCAACATGCTCTATTTATTGTTGTGGCAAGATTTAGCTCACTAGAGCGCATGACTCGCAGTGACTTAGATGTTTTTAGGTGGAGAATGTCCTTCAATTCTGAGTTGGACATGGTTTTGTAAGTCAGGCAGAGATCAACTCTGAGTAAGCGATAGGCCACTGAGTACAGCCAAAGATTTTCTTTCAGTTGGGCTGCATAGGACATATGTTTGAGGCCAGTAATGCTCTTGGTGAGGTACTTTTGTGGTCTTTCCAGCTGTTGGAAGTGTCTTGTGAGGAACATCCCAAATGGGGCATTGTACCCTATGATGGGTCTGATGAGTGACGAGTAGAGGGGCACTATCACCTCTTTATTTCTAGATGTGAACCCTTTAGTAATTAGATGGGCCACATAGAAGGATTTCCTAACTACTTTGGCAATATGATTGTCAAAGGAGAGATTACTATCTACCTGGGTCCCCAGATCTCTTATTACCTCTTCTGTATAAAGGGGGCTGCCACTTATGTGGTAATTTGTGGGTGTATTGTTTTTGCAAAACGGGATGACTATGCATTTTTTGGCATTTAGCTTGAGGCCATGACTTTGACATCAGGTGTCCATCTCAGTAAGGCCATTTTGGAGGATGTCCATGTTAGCCAGAGAGTCAATTATGGCTCCCAGTTTACAGTCATCGGTGAACTTGGTTAGCCATAGTCCTCCTGTGTTTGTTAATGAGTTCCATGATGATGCGCTCCATAGCCTTGCAGGCCAGGCTTGTCAAGCTTATGGGGCAATATTTACCAGGATCAGTTGTGGCCGCTCCTATGTGGAGTGGAATAACCATTGCTGTGTACCATTCTATGGGCACATAGCCTGTAAAGAGGCTGAGATTGAACAGCGTGTTTAGGTGGGGGGTAGTTTGTTCTGAAGTTCATGCAAAACACAGCCTGGGACACCATCTGGCCCCATTGACGCTGCGTTTTTGGCTTTTGAAAGTGCTGTTTTCACCTGTGCATCTGTGATTTCCAGGACACTACACTTTTCCAGTATTGTTGTGGCCCTTTTGGGGGTGAGAGGGGGATGAAGTTTGCACTCAATCTATCTGCCAGGATGTTGGCAATGTCAGTAGGTTAAGTATATTTTGTGATATTTTGCACTAGTTCAGTGCATATCTGCGAGTTGCCACTTAGATTCTTAACATAGCTAAAGAAGGCTTTGTGGTCATCTTTTGAATCCTTATTTTCTTTCGAAGTTAGCCTTGGATGATTTTATGAGAGACCTTAATATCTTACGGATACTGATCAGGGATGTCTTTCCTTCTTGGGATTTGCTTTTTTTCTGAACTAGTTTCCTCCTTCTATTGTATAGCGTGTTTATGGCAGGGGTCCACCAGGCTGGTTTCCTTCTCTTAGAAGAGTGAGTCTTGGTTTTGCTAGGGATGGGACAATCTATGCATCCTTGTAAGTGCTCATAGAGTGCATTTGTAAAAGTTTCTGCATCTTGGGCAGCATTATCCTTTAGTGTGGGGGCTGTGAAACTTACCGCCTGTGTCTTAAGTAAGGTGATGTTTGCTTTAGAAAAGTTTTTTTTACTGTGGTTTCCTTAGTTGGGGGTGATGGTGGGGTGTGGACATCCAGAGTGATTAGTTTATGGTCTGATCTAACCAGTGATGGGTTGACCTACGGTGTGGAACACTTGTCGCCCATGTTGGTGATGACCAGGTCCAATATGTTTTTACCTCTGGTAAGGGAGTTTACCAGCTGATCCAGGGCATTTGAGTTGATGAATTCCAGGAAGCGCTGGGTCTGGGAGTATGTACTCGAGTAATTTTCCCAGTTAATGGTAGGGTAATTGAAATCACCCAATATCAGGGTGTTTGGTTGGACCTTCATGTTTTCCAGTGACCCCAGAAAGGTGGAGTGTTGGTCCTGGGTCATGGAGGGTGATCTGTAGCAGGCCACAATTTGCACTGCAGATTTGTCCGATGTTAGTTGCACATGGATGATCTCAGAGGTATCATGCTGAACCACTAACCTGGAAGTGTAGGTACCCTTGATGAATATGGATACACCCCTACTTTTGTGTTTCGGTCCGTGTTCTGTGGCCAAAACGTGTGGTATGAGTTGTATCCCAGTAGTGCTGGTGCGCTCTCTGGAACCTTGAACTAGGTTTCAGTTACTGCACAGATGTCAACATTCTCCATGCTGAGGAGTGCTTTGAATGCGTGCATTTTGAGATTTAAACTCCTGGCATTGAGTAGCATAACCCTCAGTTTTTTGTTAATTGTGCTGTTTACAGAGGTGGGTTTGACTTTTGAGCCTTGTCTAAAAAAGGCACTATGGGGGCAGCAAGAGCCTTGGCCAGTATTCGAAAACCTAGGGGTGACAGGTGCAAGCTGTCTCTTGCAAGGCAATGCAGCTTGTCAAGCATGTAGTCACAGGCTGGCAGACACTGGATCCACTTTGAATGACACCAGAAGCTTAGCCAATTGTTGAAATTGATCATTTTGTCTTTATACTGAGCTATCATTCTTGGTGAGGGCAGGATGATACTCTGGGTCAGGCTCATACCAGCCTGGGCTACATGATCAGAGAGCTCTTCCATGTCTCTTTTCATGTAGTCCAGGGAGGTACATCTCAGGTCATTCACACCAACATGAACAATGAGATAGTCATATTTGTACTTGCTCTGGAGTGACCTGAGTGCTTGTGTTATGTGGCGGATTCTGGCTCCCGACAGGCAGCTAACAGTAACCTTCTGCTTGTCCAGCCTAGTGAGTGGGGTGTCAGTTTGCCTGACTATAGAGTCATCTATTACTAGCATGTTAGGTATGTTATTTCACCTTAAGGTCTGTGATTGTGCGGTACATTGATTTTGTGTTTTGTGTGTTGTCTGGTTTGTGACAGGAGGTGCAGGTTATTTGGGTGTCTGCTTTGGAGGTCTCTGATGCTTTTTCATGTTTTTATTTAGAGCCTCTGAGTATGATTTTGTGTATTTATGTGTATTTTTTGCCAGTGCTAGTTTAGTAGGTCTATGTGTGGCTGGTGGTGTGGTGCAAGTGTTAACCTTCTCCTCTTGACTGTCTGTTCCAGTCTTGGGTGGAGACAGCTTAGCCTCCAGTTTGGCTGTATAATTGCACTCTCGCATATGTTAGTGTTTTGTGGTAGGAGGAGAGGGTTGTCTGTGTACATGAGGCAGTTGTAACATTGCCTCAGTATACCCAGATTCACCAGCTGGACTGGAGAGTACACCTGAAATTGCTCTTTGGTCATGCCTGAATAGTAGGGTGAGCTGCTTAGTCGCTTGGTTGGTGAGGGGTGAATAAAGAGCCTTTACCTGCTGGGCAATCAAGTGGCAGGGTATATTAGTGCTTGCTATTAGGTCTGAGCAAGTGCTGGGCTGTAGGATGTTTTTTGAGTACTTAGGTTGAGAGTTAAATTAGTTTCAAGGGAAAAACTGAAGATGAGACATAGTGGAGCTAGGAATAATTTAACCACAGCTAACTGGCACTACCCAGCATGCAAAACCATGAAAACACGTTTTTTATAGCTGTTAAATGAAAGAGATAGAAATTAGTCTATCATGACTTCATTACTTCCACCTTCAACTATTTGCCAGACTAAAATACATGTTTGAAGGAACAAAACAAACACTATGATGGCTTAAATCTAGTCATTCTGTGCAGATCTGGACAGGTGACAGGTATGGCCCACTACCCACTCGGCCAGATGCTATGACCATAGCAGTTATTGAGCAGGACATCATTACAGCAACCATGTCTTGATGGCACATATAAATCTTTCATCATCATCTATCTCATTAGTACAGATATCTTCCTTGTTTTTTTTTTTTTTTTTTGCAGTATTATTTTTTCTCTCTCTCTCTCTCTCTCTCTCTCTCTCTCTCTCTCTCCCCATCTTTCTTTCTCACTCTCTCTATCTCCAGTACAGGGATCGAGCTTGTTTGAATAGGTTGCAGCATGGCTTTTGTAGGTGATGCTCGTGATCAGGTGATGGCCTCTGTACCAACTGGTGTTCCCCACTTGCTAATTGCATGCAGCCAGCTGTAGTACTTCCAATAGACAATGTCATAGCAACTCACTACTATAAATAACTACATCATGTGGGCATTGTCCCTTTACCTTTCCTGTATGGAAGACATCCTTAATTTGTGTGGGCAGCAGTGGTAGAGACAGCAGGTAGCAATACCTCTTACAACAGGACTTGTGGACACAGGCCAACTACATGTTTGTATAAAGTTTCAGACCTATGGACAGTTTGAGTATTGCTGTTATATGCATTGAATAGTGCTAGTTTTACAGGGTTTGTGTGTACATGCTAATTTTGCATGGAATGCAGTCTGTCTGCATAGTTCTCAACTGTGGGCCTATCCACATGATGGCCAGAGGACTGGCTCTGTTTTGTCTGTTCACGACACAGGTCTTGTCTCTGACATATCAGTGGAATTTTCTCCGTTGATTGCTATCAGTACATGGCAACATCCATTTGTGTTTCTGACTTCATATTCCTGAGTAAGGGTATGTTGCAACCAATCCTGTAACACAAGCAACTTTCACAGTATATAAAAATAATATTGCAACTATGGACCTGTGTTCCAGCCTCTGTCCTCCACATATATACCAGGCTTTGTCCAGATGTTATGCAGTAAGAGGTTGTTAGGTAATGACCTATCATTATTTAGTGCTGGCATTCCTGCTTTCATTCCAGTGATGTTGTGGACTCCCACACAAATTGTGGTGTAGATTCCATATATATGAGGGCTACAACTGGACAAAATGTGTGTGACCTTGTACAGCCCAAATGTCAGTGTAGGGAAAACACTGTTATTTGCCCTTGTAAGACATTTTATGGTGGAGGGGTATTAAATGTTTTTAACCAAGACTGTTACAACATGTGAGGGTAATAAGAAACATTAAGGTATATGGCTGTAGATTTTCATATGTTTCATCATGGGAACAGTGGTGGGCTAGAGCTTACTGTCTTACACACAGTTCTGTTTGTCAGTGTGATAGTGATGTTTTAATTTAAGCATTATGTAACAGATACATTTACATTGTGACAACTGATACTTTTCCTCCTAGGGGTTGAGGACAGAGTGTTGTAATTGGAGGCTGATGAACTACATGTGTAATTAAGTGTTGATTGGTTCTTAACTTCAAGGCAAGTGTTTTTTTTACTGTTGTACTACTTGAAGGCCTTAGCCTTGACAGCAAAGTATGTTATGTTTTTCAGATTACTGTATCAAATGGTCTGTTTGAGAGTTGCAATAATCAGTTATTATGTATTTCAAACACCTAACTGCTATAAGAAATGGCATAAACAACTGAAATAGTACACAAATAAACATTTCTATGCATGCAAACTTGTGTGTGGTGTCCTGTCCTTTGCATTGTGTGTGGGTATGTTTCATGCAATAATTCTCATTTGTAAGAAAGAATCAGACACTGGCCATTTGAAAAGGTGGCAAATGTAAGAATAATGGCTGTTTGATATATGCTGTGTACCTCTATATATACTCTTCTTATACATATCTATAAATAGTAATATATTTATATGTGCATGTATATGTATATAAATATAAATATATATATATATATATATATATATATATATATATATATATATATATATATATATTCACTTTAGAAGCTTGAAATACTGCAATATCGAAATTCAGTATTTTAAGCCCAATAAAGTGAAATACTGAAAAAAAAAACCTCAGAAGTACAAAATTCAAAACTTCGAATACCGGAGGTTTTGAATTAGCACTTCTGGTGTTTCTCTGTGGTTATGGATTCAGGTAAGCATGTATGAGTTAAGGGTTTTGGGTAGGTGCTGTGGTGTGTGTTAGTGTGTTTTGTTGCTGTTATGTGTGTGTGCAAGGAGAATGTAGCTTGTGTGGTGGTGTTTTGTGTGTGTTTGTATGTAGTGCGACATCGGAGTTAGAATATTTAAGTAGGGGGTGGGGGGTGCAGCCCTCCTCATGGGGGGGTGCAGGGCAGCTTGCCCCACTGCTTTTATGTAATAGAGAGCGTGTGTTTGTGTGTGGGAAGGAAGGTGTGTGTGTGTGTGTGTGTGTGTGTGTGTGTGTGTGTGTGTGTGTGTGTGTGTGTGTGTGTGTGTAGTAGAAGTGCTAATTAAAAATCTCCGGTGTGTGAGATTTTGAATTTCACATTTCTCAGTTTTCATTGTTTTTAGGTATGTATATATATTTATATATATATATATATATATATATATATATATATATATACATACATATATATATATATATATATATATGTGTGTGTGTGTGTGTGTGTGTGTGTGTATGTGTCATTGGAATGTTTACTGCTTCCACATTGTACATTCCCTATGGTAGACTGACTGTTCTGCATGATATGTTAGAGATATCATCCTGACATCTTACAGTTGAGATGGGTTACTGTTAACCTGTGACTATGTTGTGCAGGGTCTTGTGTTCAAGACTTGCAAGTGCTGGTTATTGTGTTGCAGGGCAGATCTATTCAGCTGTGGAGGAAGAGATAATGGCAATAATTACAAGAGATCCCTGTTTCTGGCCCCTTCACCCCCATTAACAGTGCCTTTGGTCAGATGTTTTGCAGTGAGAGATTTAGAGTGTGGAACCAATGTGCAAATGCAATACACATTTATATATATATATATATATATATATATTTATATATATAGATATTTATATATATATAGATATTTATATATATATAGATATTTATATATATATATATATATATATATACATACATACATACATCTACATATATAAATACATTTTCCCTACTGTTGAATGACTGTGCTGCATGATATGTTTGAAAAAACATCAAATTTGCAGAGAGCTCTAATGGCTTAGTGATAAATCAGTGTGGCTATGGTGTGCAGGGTCCTGGGTTCGAGATTTGCAAGGCCTGATTATGTTTTTGCTAGGCAGAACAAAGGCTGTTGGATACATAGTGATTAAGGCACTTTTAAGCAGTTTTAAGTGGTTTTGCACTGATTTACATGACGGTATGCAATGGTAACTTCTGGTTAAATATGCTTGCAGACAGTTAGCCTGACAGTGCTTAATCTGTGTAGTCATTGCTTGCCGCCACACAAACAGGCTTAAACCCACTTACTACTGCTTAAAAGTGTTTACTCCCTCTTACCACCATGCTAATTACTTAAAAAAAAAGAAAAAAATGGGTGATAGGAAAGTGGTAAAAAGGGGGGCACGCAGAGAGAAAAACAATAGGGAAAGTAGCTAATGATGTGCAGGATGGGTGTAGGGAAGGTCCATAGTTGTCCATTTCTTCTACAGCAACAGCTGTGCATATGTACTGAATTTGGCGATAGAGTTGGACACTCAAACCCCTGAGAGAGGGGTGAGGATAACAATATTGTGTTGTGAGGCCAATTAGACCAGATTACATGTGTCCAGTAGACATGTGTGCAAAATGGACAGCTATGTATGGGGCAAAATTTATTTTTGGGAATAGATTGCTCTTTTTTTTAAGGTGAGAGTGGGATGTTGGGGAAGGATAGAAGGTATATTTGGTGAGGTATGTTGGGTAGGAAGACAGACAAGACAGACAAGACAGCATACAGGGGCAGTATATGACACATGAGGGGATAAACACCTTGGATGGGGAGGGGTATTTGGAAATTGGAAGCCCATGAGACCCCAAATGGAAATAGTGGGACTGACATCCCCACCCATGGGCAGTCACCACTGCACCTTCATGGCCCCAAAGGTGGCTGTGTTGGGGGCTGAGCAGGTTGACCTTCTAAAAGCACCACATGGCCTTCAAACTGGCATAGAAGATCTCCAAACTCTCTTTGGAGCTCACTACACACCAATCCCCAGACCTGACATTGGGTGACATGATCCTGTCTGTGCCCGCTCCCAGGGGTGGGATGATCCCCAACCCCTGAGATGGTTCCACCCAAAGGTGGCGCAGGATCAGAGGATGAGGAGATCCCAGGGTGGGTCCCAGGTGTGCTGGAGCCTGGTGCCACGGCCAGATGAGGTGGGAGAGGTGGGTCCGCTAGGACCGGCCTTCCCATATGTGCTATGGTGTTGCAGTTTTAAAACATATGTGGGTTAGTAATAGTCAACACAATCCAAGATTAGTTACAACAGCATGCATAGATATTCCCATTAACCAAAAACACCAGATTTGGAACAGTTGCATAGCAAACAGAACACATGCTTATATGGAACCACAGTGGCCATTCCAATGGCATGCAGGTTACATTGATAGCAACAGGCCACCAATGATAATATTTCAACATGGAACATTAATAGAAGCACATTTCAATATTTATTGAACAATAGGACATATGTCCCAATAGTAGGTTTGGTGTAAACATACCCATTGATTTGTGTATTTAGATTATTGTTGCAGATATGGTGGGGGGAGAGAGAGATGTCAATTAACAATTTATATATCCTTGTAGTACTCACAACTTTAACGATCATTGCTCTCATCATTAAGTTGCAGGTATTATTACAATACCCTATTGCCTTGGTTTGGGTGGTGGTATGTTTGTACACAGTGTATACTTCAACTATCTTATAGCTAAAATCCTTACATCTCTTACCTGGTAGACCTGTGGAGGGAATGTTTGTTAACACTGCCTTTTTATTTCTACACATATTCCCAGATTCAAAGTTAATATTATGCACATACCTCTCAATCTCTTAATGCACACACTCTGGAAAAAGCTTGACAACATTGGGGTACAAATAGGGACATGTTTTGAATATTGCTGTCATAAACTTGGAGAGTTGTTTGAGTGGCAGAATTCTATTTATTTATTTATTTTATTTTATTTCTTTTATTTTACATTTATTGACGGGGATAGTCCGACTGGATACATGTCTATTTTCAGCAGCGGTCAGGGAAGAAAAGCTCCACAAAAGTAATAATAATAGTACAATAATACTAAAACAGAGCAAAAAGGAGTTAGATACATTATTTCAGAAGGTATAACACAGTAGGAATATGCTGGCACATGCTAAAGGTTAACAGAGTGAGAAAAGAATATAGATAAATCATTTCACAAATGTTTAGCACAATAGGAAAATACAACAGTATACAAAAGGTTTAACTCAGTGACTAGCAGGCAAAACTGTACATTATGACATAACCCATCAGATCAATAGAATGACTGGCTTGCTAATAATCAGTTAAGTAGAGAAAGACCAAGTTGTTGGGTTGGGTTAGTCAAGGTTTAGGCAAGGGCAGAGCCAGTTAGATTTAAAGTATATTTTGAGAACTTTTTTAAATTGGGATAGATATGTTTCTTGGGTAAGAGCTGCAGGAAGTTGGTTCCAAATTTTACCAACTGAGTTTGCAAACAGGGAATCCCCTGCTATGTTGTTGGATTTTAGAGTTAGGACCAATAGTTTGTTGGAGGAACAAAGTGGCCTAAGAGCATTATGTGGGCTGATAAAGCTCTTGAGAGTTGGGGTATTATCAGGCTGGTTGAGTACTTTGTGTGCTACTATAAGCTGGTTGAACTTCAAAAGGGAAGGAAATTCCAGCCATTCAAGTTGAACTAGGTTGTTGCAGTGGTGAGTCCTGTATGCCATCCCAGTGGCAAATCTAGCTATATGGTAGTAACAGGAGGATAGTTTGTTGAGGTTAGTTTTAGAGAGGTTAGTAAATACCGGTGAGACATAGAGGAGAGTGGAGAGAAGATAGGTTCATGCAATAGCAACCCTAGCAAAAGGGGTGAGGAAATGTTTGACCTTGTAGAGGGAGCCTAGTTTTTTGTTAATGGACTTAATAGTGTGGTCAATATGCATGTCAAATTTGAGGTTGCTGTCTATTAGTACTCCTAGGAGCTTAGTTTGGTCATCTGGGGAGATAATTGTGCCATTGTTAGACTTAATAGTGAAGAATGGATGAGTGGATCTATGGGTAGGGGAGAAAAGTAGCAGCTTGGTTTTGTTGGGATTCAGGAGCAGTTGTCGATTAGTTAGCCAGTTTTCAATGTTGGTAAAGGTATTCTGGGTTAGGGATAGGCGATTTCTTTGCGAAGATGCAGAGCATATCAAGATAGAATCATCTGCATATTGGATACAGTCTGCATTTGGAATGGTAGTATGGAAGTCGTTTATGAAGATAGAGAAGAGAAGGGATCCTAGTATAGACCCCTGAAGGACTCCTAGGGTAACCAGGAGATGGGATGACAGCTTGTCCTGCCATAGCACAGCCTGCTGTCTACCACTTAGATAGGACTGAAACCATTGTAGTGATTGATGATCTAAGAAGACAGCTTTCAGGGTACTGAGCAGTAGCTGATGGTTAACTATATCGAAGGCCTTAGAAAGTTCAGGAATGAGTGCTGATGATAGTTTGTTGTTGTTCTGATTAAGGATGATGACATTAGTGAAAAATAAGAGAGCTGATGTGGTACTATGGTGTGGGCTGAAGCCATGCTGGGAGTCTGCGAGCAGTTTATTTTGATTAAGGTAGTACATTAGTTGTTTGTGGATGCATTTTTCCAATATTTTTGCTAGTGGTGAAAGAATGGCTATGGGTCTAAAGTTAGACAGTTCTATGGAACTACCTCCTTTATGTAGGGGTATTACATGTGGTATTTTCCATGTTGATGGAATGGTTGCCTTGGAGATGGCTGTATTAATGAGGTCTTAGACTGGGAGTGTGATGGCGTCTGCAGCTAATTGCAGACACTCAGCAGGGAGGTGGTCAGCTGCTAGAGTAGTGGGTTCTAGTTTTTTGAAAAAGGCATGGATGAGGGTAGTAAGGACAAGTTGGAAGCTAAAGGAGAGATGACTTCTGGGAAGATTTGAGCTGTCTGTAGTGTTGTTTGAGATAGAGCAGGGGGGTAGGGTCGGGGGGTTTGGGATGGGTAGAAGTGAACTGGGTTGCTAGTGCCTGGATAGTTTCAGTAAAGAAGCAATTGAATATGTTAGCAATTGCCTCTGGTGTTTTGAAAAGGGATGTTGATGGGGTGGGAGTGGTGGTATGGCCTGGATGGAGGAGGTTGTTTATTCCAGCTCAGAACTTTTAAGGTTTGTTTTGATGCTTTTTTTGTAGGTGGGTATAGTAGTATTTTTTGCCTAATATGATGGATTTTTTAGTGTTGTTCCTTACTTGACAGTATCCAACATGATCTAGTGGGTCTTTAGTAGTGTGCCAAGTGGTCCATGCCTTATTTCTATGAGTTATTTTGTTTTTTGTAAGTCTAGTTAGCCATGGGGCAGTTCTAGTTTTGGCACAGATGGTGCGTATAGGGGCATGTGAGTTAAGGATAGTGAGGAATTTAGTATTAAAGAAGACCACAGCCTCATCTAGTGGGAGTCTTTTAAGTTCTGACCAGTTGTAAGCCTTGAGATCATTTAGGAAGTTGTCTAGGTTAAAGTTTTGTTTTTGTTACATGTCACTTTATAGGTGTGGAGATGGGTGTTCTCAGCTTTGTACCTGATGATATAGGTAAGGCAAGGATCACTTAGGTCATCGGGTAGTGCGCCTGGGGTCTATATTAAATTAGTGAACACTTAGAAAAGCGAGCGCTAATTCATCGACCCCTTTTAAGCGAAAGCTTAAAATCTCGAACACCCGGAACAGCGAATGTTTTCCCTGGGAAAAAATTTGCTGTTCTGAGAAACACACACACACAACACAAGCACACCAAAAAACCAGAAATCCACACACATACACTTAAAATCCTACATCTCCCCGATACTAAACTGTACATACACTACTATCTATCCACTTACCTTAACCCAAACCCTAACCCTAACTCACCTACCCTGCCCTAACCCTAATGTCTGTCACTATCGCACACCCACCTTACCCGCGCTCTAACCCTAACTCACCTAACCCATGCCCTAACCCTAACGTCAGCACAATCGCGCACTTACCTGAACCCGACCCGTAACTTTCCACCACAGTGCTGAAAATAGCGAAGTCACAGAAACAACCAACCAAATTCTTTCCCTATTTTAAATAGTTGATAGAATAATAAGTTTTACATTAGCATGAATTTTCTGACAGATGTGTGGAGTCCTAAACTCAAATGTTTTGTCATTATTTAATGACTTCAGTCCTCAGCTATTTGCTAGACAGGTACACATTTTAGGGGGAACACCATAAATATGAGGCACACATCTGGGCATTCTGTGAAAATTTGTACAGTTGAGAGGTATGTTTAGTAGGGACGATTGTCCCTTTTGCCTTTGACCACTTTTGTTTTCCTGATGGGATGGGGGTGTTACGAGCATTCTCGCACATTTTTAATTGCCGAAAGGCAATTCTGGAGTGCAGGGGCATGTGTATTGTGAGAGCTCTGGTCTCAGACACACCCCCTACACTAGTACACAGCTCTGTGTCCGTTTAATAGCAAAGGCGGTGTGCCTTCATGAATATGCAAGGCACGCTGCTGTGCTGTACTGGAATGGTTCCTGCCATGCAGGAATGACTTATTCCTGCATGGCTGCTTGCTGAATCCTGGGGACTGACTTTTGACAATGTTAGTTATTTTAAGTAACTAAGATGTATAGTTGTGTAGTGCAAAATAGCATTATTAACTGTATTCTTATAACTGACTGCATGCAAACAGCTAGCTTCTAAATTACTAACTATAGCATCTAAAATGTCAAAACTGTATATTTACAGGAAAATACCATGAATATCATAGTCTTCTTGATCACATCAATACAGCTGCTTATTTGCACCACTCTAGCTCCCCATTTGAAAAAGTAATCAATAAAATGGCAATAAGATCAGAAAAACTAAAATCTTGTTAGTTCCTTCTGAATTTCTGTTTCCCAGTAAGCCATTAACAGATATGTATAATTTGGAGTCATTCTGACTCCCATCACTATGCCCTGCATTTGCTTTTGACATTTCTTATTAAGAATTAAAAGAAATAATTAGTTAAGACCATATCAATGCATTCTGAAAGAAACCTTAGCTCAACAACCATTTAATTTCTTTTTTCATCATAGTGTTTTTAATTAATTGCCCATATCACTGGGAATCACTGTATGCAAAGATTTAATATTGACTGTAACAAGTCACCCACTGTCTCCAACAAAAACAGGGACATTTTTTTTCCAAAAAATGAAATGTTCTTAACAAAAGATGAAAAGACTTACCAATTCAAACAATACTTTATCTACAAACTTAGACTGTGGTTCTAGATTAGAGAACCAGGCTGACATTTTCTTGCCTAAAGGATAGTTTGATTGGATCATTATGTACACCAAGCTGTTTCCTTATTATCAAGAAGCACCAGCTCACAGACTCCATTGTAAATCTATTCACCCTCAGCTTCTCCACTTGTTATGTACCTGAAGCTTGGAGAACAGCTGAAGTGATCTCCCTCCACACAGGTGGCCCACCAACTTACCTGAAGTATTCACCAGTTAGCTCTACCAGCAAGGATCATAAGGTAATAAAATGTATCATCATGGAATTCATATGTAAAGATCGATAGCTTACAGTCTCTTGACCTTAACTATTTTGGCTTTATAAATGGCAGATCCTACTTACATAAAAGTGGTTAAACATTTTCAAAGAGCCACAGAGGCATTAGATGAAGTTAAATCAGTACACACTGCCTACATAAGATTAGCCAAGGCTTTTAACATTACCTTACACTCTGGAATTATTGATAAGCTGGGTATAAAGCCTTACCTATGCCTTTGGATAGCAAATTGACTATCAGACAGAACCCATTCAATCAAGTATGGTGACACGCTTTCCAGAGAAAACCATGTCACCAGTTGTGTCAGCAGTGCTCCATTCTGAGATCACTATCTTTTAGCATGTCCATCAGTGGGACTAACATTGATATCAAAAGTCTCTGCCTAACCATTTGTAAATTATTGCAAACTAGGGGTTTTACTCAACACTTCAGATAGCATCCAAATCTTACAAGAGGGTCTGAGCCACACAAATTCCATGTGTTAACACAACGGGCTAAAGGGATGGAAAAACATGGCCATTACATACCTGGCATTACAGGCAGACTCTGAACAAGAAATTCAGCAAATGATAGAGGAATATTATACAAAACTGAAGACACATGGGCTGAAAATGAGTACAGGTAAGACATTTGTAATTGCAGTAAACAAAGGAAATTAGAAGAAGTGGAAAATTGAGATAGAAAGGAAATAGTGGAAAAGGTTAATAGCTTATCTGGGAAAGGGTTGAGAAGAAGGGAAGCCTGAATGAGGAGGTCAAAGTTGTAATCAGAGTGGTTGCAGCCAACTGGCACAGAATGTCAAATATGTATGTGAGATGGTAGAATGCCAAGGAAGCTGAAAAGTAAAGTAAACAAAACAGTGGAATGAACAATAGTACTGTATGGTAAATATATATCTGCATTAAAAGCAGATCAGCTGAGGAAGTTAGTGGCAATTTATTTTATTTATTTATTTATTTTAATTTACATTTGTTAACCAGGATAGTCCAACTGGACGTGTGTCCATTTACAGCGGAGGCCCGGGAAGTAAAGCTCCAAATTCTTATACAGAAGAGATAAACGCACATTGTAGGTAATGCTCTACATTATTTAAGATGAATAATAAGCATCTTTATGTACACCTTATTTTGCAGTACAGCTCAACAACCACTTACATTTAAAATACATATGTTTTTACATCAGCTTATATTTATGATAAACAGGTTTTTGTGTGTATAACAGAAAACAAGCAGATACTGGTAAAATATGACTTTACTAGTAGGAAGACAGGAGTTAAGAGTTAACCTGAAAAAGGGAATTACATTTGATAGTGGGAGTACCTGAGTTTGTAGCAGAACAATAGAGACTGCATTAATCATTGCTGCAAAGGGAGTTACTGAGTTTATAGTAGAACATCAGGGGACTTCATCTACAATTCTTTTATGCAGTATCAGGACAGTGTCTTATGTGATGCATGGGCATAACCAGGAGTTTAATAGGTGTGTTTTGAGAGAATTTTTGAACTGTGCAGTTGAGGGAGCTGAGGTCAGAGAGGTGGGGAGGATGTTGCAGTTTCTGGCAATGTTGTGAGAGAAAAGAGCTTTTCCTGTGGAGTTATTGGCTTTAGAGATACAGAGGAGAGATTTTTCTAAGGAGTGGAGTGGGTGATTTGTTGTATACTGGGTTGTGAGTTTGTTTAGGGATGGGTTTTTGTCAGGATGTCTTACTATATTGTAGGCTAGTATCCGTCGTTGATAGTTAATTAGTTGGGGGAGTTCTAACCATTTGAGTTCTTTTAGTGCCTGACAATGATGGGTTTTGTAGGTACAGTTATTAGCAAGTTTTGCAATTTTATTATAGCAGGACTCTAGTTGTACAAGATCCTGTTTTCTAGGGTTGGTAATGATAGGTGCAGCATATATGAGTGTAGAAAGTAGGTGAGTTTGGGCGAGTGTGATGCGTGCTTGATCAGATAGGAATTTTTTGTCTATATAAGGTACCCATTTTTATGGACTTTTTTGATTGTTAGTGATATATGGGTGTCAAATAGCAGTTTATTATCAATAGTTACTCCTAGTAGTTTGGTGTTGTCAGTAGGGGAGATGTTAATGCCATTATTGCACGTGATTGTAAAAAGGGGATTGGGTGGTTTTAGTTTTATTAGGAGCAAATATGAGTAACTTGGTCTTGTTTTGATTGAGTTTAAGTTGGATCTAGGTGATCCAACTTTCTACTGAGGTAAAGGATTCCTGGGTACGTTTTTGCAGAGTAGTGAGAGATAGCACTGTGCAAATGAAAGTCGAGTCATCTGCATATTGTATTAGAGTGGCATGTTGGGAGGACCTGTGGAGGCTGTTGGTGAATATTGTGAAAAGTAGTGGACCCAGTATTGAACCTTGTGGGACTCTTACAGTGGTTGGGAGTAAGGGAGATAGTTTGTTTTGCCATTGTACAGACTGTCTGCTAGGTAGCTTTTAAACCATGCTATGGTAGATGGAGCAAAGGATAGGCAGGTCAGAGAGTCTAGAAGTAAGGGGTGTGATACCATGTCAAATGCCTTAGATAGGTCTAAGAAAATTGCTGAGATGTAGTTGTTATTTCCATATTGGTTAATTGTGTTTGTGAAAGAAAGGAGAGCAGTAGTGGTGCTGTGGTGTTGGCAGAAACTGTGTTGTGTGGAAGAGAGGAGATTGTTAGTATTCAAGAATTGTATCACTTGAGAGTGAATGCATCTTTCCAAAATTATAGCTAAGGGGGGGGGGGTAGGATAGCTATGGGACGGTAGTTGGAAAAATCCTAAGAGTTTCCACCTTTATGAAGGGGGAAAATGTATGATAATTTCCATAATTGTGGGATGTAGGATTCTTGAAAGGATTGATTTATAAGGATGGAAACAGGGTAAGATAGTGAATCAGCTGCTAATTTTAAGAAGTTGGCTGGTAGGTTGTCTGCAGCAAGAGTGGTAGGTTTAAGTTTTAATAGCAGTTTTTTGATTGTAGTGGTAGGGAGAGGTGAGATGGTGAGGGCTGGGGTATTTCTGGTGGGTTGGTTTGGGGTTTGGTGTGGGTTGTTATTGGAGAGTTGTGTAGAGAGGGATAAGATGTTTTTTGTGAAGTGGTGGTTAAATTGGGAAGCAATACCTGCAGTGTTGTTGTTAATGGTTGGAGTTGGTGTGGATGTTTTGCCTGGTTTAAGTAGTGAGTTGATGGCATGCCAGAATTTTTGTGGGTTTTTATTGTGTTTATTTTGAACATGAAGGAAGTAGTTTTGTTTATCGAGTAATGTTTTTTTGCTTGGTTTCTTAGTTTTTGGTAGTTTTGTTTGGATGAGTTAGTCTTTTTTCTTTTCCATGTTTTCCATGTTTTATCCCTGGATTTTCTTGTGTCCCTGCTTAGCCATGGTGCATAGTTTGTTTTTACTTTGATTCTTCTAATGGGTGCTATTGAGTTGAGAACATCAATGAAAGTATTATTAAAGTATTCAACTGCTTGGTCTAAGTTTACCATTAGTAGTGGGTCCCATTTACAATGTTTTAGGATATGGTTGAGATTCTCACTGTTCAGATTACTTTCATCTCTAACTTGTCCAAAGATTATAGGGTTTGAGGGATTTGTGTGCCTTCACTGTAGGAATGTGGGAATGTGGTCACGTAGCCTGTCTGAAAGACATCCGGAGAGATATTTTTCTTTAGAGAAGTTAACTAGTGTCCAGTCTAGGATTGATTGCTTACTGGATTTTGTATCTATTCTAGTTGGTTCTTGGATGAGCTGTGCAAAGCCATAGAGGTTTATATGATGAAGATGAAGTGCCTGAACAGGTGGTAGGATGCACTCTGTGGGACAGACAAAGACATGAGATCAGAGCAGAAGCCCAAGTAGTTCTAGTCGCAGAGAATTTCAAAGTTAATATGCCGGGGTTCAGTAGCCTAGGTAATCCTGATAGAAAAAAGACCCTCGCCATCTGTTCTGTTTCTTAGATACTCTTAAGAGGTGACCTTTGTCCTTTTTCTATAAAATGGAAGACCCAAGTATTTTCAACCTGTTCCACTAACATGGAACCAGTCTTCTGGCAAATGCATACCCTGAAGACCGAAACCTTCATCTTGAGATTGAATGGTTTCCTATCCCAAGAAATCTGTCTCTGAAACAGACTTCAGTTAAACACAGACAAAACAGTTCCTTCAAGTAAAAACAAGCAAAGCAGCTCCTTACCTACATCCAAAATCAATCTAGGCAACTGGATGACAGATCATAAATGTCTGCCTGGAGAATGTGGCAACAATCCAACCAAGATGAATTCGATTTTTTATTACAGTCAGGTGGCTATGCTTCTCAGTATCCCTCTGGTTATAAGCTTAGTATAAGCCTGTGAACCTATACAAAGAGAAAAACAAAGGACCAAGAACTGTATCTTGTAGAACCACAGGTGTAAGAACAACACAGGTATTTAGTGTCAGACAGTATACATTTTGGTACATCATGAAAAGTAGGAGGCAGGCCTCTGCAGAACAATAACCATAGCTCCATAATAACTCTGCAAATGGTCCAAAATAATATGAGGAACAACCTTGTCAGATCTAGAAGAGAGAGAGATTAGATAAACTAGAACTGAATAATGCTTACTATAAGCATGTCATTCAAAATTCTAACAAGGACCGTCTTAATATTCATGTTTAGTGGAGAAACCCAACAGGATTAGACCATAAACAAATGGAATCAAGATATGAGTGCAGAATGGTCTGGATGGCATTGCGTATAAAACGAAGGTTAGAAATAGGGAGGTAGTAATCTAAATCATCCGAATCCAAATTAATTATCTTCAGCATTGGGGTAAGCAATGATAGGAAACCATTCAATCTCAAGATGAAGGTTTAAAGTATGTAGGAAAAAAACAGAACTTAATGAAGAGTAGACAATTTGATAAATCACAGGGCTAAGCACATCAGGAAAAATGGTTTAGCCTTGTTGGTGAAGGATCCAAGCCATAGGTAACTGGTAATATGCCTGAAATCAAAATATCATTTCACTATATCTAGAACTCCCACCATATCAAATCAATAGCTCCTTGCTATTATTAAAAACACCCTTTGAGTTTATCATGAAAACCAAAACTGCCCACAGTGGTGCTAGTTTAGTTCTAAAATGTGAGCAGCCAACTCATACTCCAGAAGAAAATAATCACTGTGAATACAAACTGGCTGGATTGCTCAACCTGCTGACCAACCATAAGATCGCAGTTGGTTGATTCAATGCAGAAGATATAACAACAGACACAAACACTGCTTTTTTTTTTTTTTTTTGTTAATGAGAGATAAATAGCTAGCAAGTAAAGTGTTCATCTCCCTCAGGCATTTTCTTCTGTCTCGATACCTTGTGGATCTTCATATCAAACAAGCATGACATGGCTTCAGGCTAACAGAGTGTGCATATATTGGGGCAAGTAAATTCACTAAGGAACATATATCAGTGCTATATTCTGTAAACAGCTCATTTAGAAAACTTGCAGTGGGCATCAAAAGGAGCTTTAAGATGGCAGGAGCAGACTCATCTACAGTCACAGGATGTGAATTTTTTAATTCAACTAGTTGGAGACAGGGAGCTGTATCTGAGCAGGATGACTTCAAAATGAGCAAGGTGATACTCTGATCACCAGAGACGTTCCACCCACAATTCAAAGGTTCTCTCATTTGGATCATAAAGTCCAGAGTATGAAATAGTGGTTTGCAGAGTTGGTCAACTGTCTCAAGCCAAACTCCACATAGCAAAGAAGAATTCTTCATCTTGGCAGTGTGCCCAACATTGACCCAGGTATGGAAATTACCTCAAACTAACATTATCACGGATATCATCCCTGAGTTTAAAAGGAAGTCTATGAAGTCCTTGAGGAATATCTTCACATCCAGACATTGAAATTAGCCAAATTCATCCAACTACATGACACAAAGCCTTTGTTAACAATGAAGTCTGTGGTATTCTGGAAGAATGTCCTCACATTATTAGGTGAAAGATAATCAAGGAAGCACCCACACCTTACTCCTGTACTAACACAATCCACAACTTACACCTGTACCCATACAACCAACACCTTACACCTGTACCAACACAGCCAGCAGCTTACCTCTGAACCAAGATAACCCACAACTTACACCTCTACCTTCACAACCCACAACTTACTCTAGTACCAACACAACCCACAGCTTACTCCTGCATCACCACAACCCACATATTACTCCTGTACCACCACAATCCACAACTTACTCCTGTACCAACACAACCCACAGCTTACTTCTGTATCAACATAACCCATAGCTTACTCCTGTAACAACACAACCCACAGCTTTTTCCTCTACAATCACAATCCACAACTTATTCCAGTACCAACACAACCCACGGCTTACTCCTGTACCAACACAACTCATAGCTTACTCCTGTAAAAGCACAACCCACAGCTTACACCTGTAATGAAACAACCCACAGCTTACTCCTTTACCACTACAATCCAAAGCTTATTCCTGTACCAACACAACCCACAGCTTACTCCTCTACAAACACAACCCACACATTACACCTGTACCAACACAACCCACAGCTTACTCCTGTACCAACACAAACCACAGCTTACTCCTCTACAAACACAACCTACACATTACACCTGTACAAACACAACCCACAGCTTACTCCTGTACCAACACAACCCATGGCTTACTCCTGTACCAACACAACCCACGGCTCACTCCTTTACCACTACAATCCAAAGCTTATTCCTGTATCAACACAACCCACAGCTTACTCTTCTACAAACACAACCAACACATTACACCTGTACCAACACAAACCACAGCTTACTCCTGTACCAACACAACCCACAACTTACTCCTGTACCAACAAAACCCACAGCTTACTTATGTACCATCACAACCCATAGCTTACTCCTGTACCAGCACAACCCATAGCTTTCTCCTGTACAATCACAATCCACAACTTATTCCAGTACCAACACAACCCATGGCTTACTCCTGCACCAACACAACTCATAGCTTACTCCTGTACCAACACAACCCACAGCTTACACCTGTAATGACACAACCCACAGCTTACTCCTTTACCACTACAATCCAAAGCTTATTCCTGTACCAACACAACCCACAGCTTACTCCTCTACAAACACAACCCACACATTACACCTGTACCATCATAACCCACAGCTTACTCCTGTGCCAACACAACCCACAGCTTACTCCTCTACAAACACAACCAACACATTACACCTGTACAAACACAACCCACAGCTTACTCCTGTGGCAACACAGCCCATGGTGTACTCCTGTACCAACACAGCCCATAGCTTACTCCTTTACCACTACAATCCAAAGCTTATTCCTGTACCAACACAACCCACAGCTTACTCCTCTACAAACACAACCAGCACATTACACCTGTACCAACACAACCCACAGCTTACTCCTGTACCAACACAACCCACAGCTTACTCCTCTACAAACACAACCAGCACATTACACCTATACCAACACAACCCACAGCTTACTCCTGTACCAAAACATACTCAGGGGATTTAGTAGCTTTATGCTTTCCAGTCTCCCGAACACACTCAAAGAAACTAATAGCTCAACATTTTACTTTGGACAGTGGCACTGAAGAGTGACAATAAAATGTCGGTCCACCCCAGTCCTGTCAGACCTCAGACACAGACATTGTGCTACAAAAAATCCCAGGGGTACTACATTTAAAAGAAGTGAAATATTTGAGGAGGTTTCATAATGAAAGAATAGTCTACATATCACAATAATTCAAAAGTTACACCAGATGTTTGCAGATGTAGCTTATGTTGGAATAAAATGCATGTGTGGTAACTTGTCGTGCACAGGTACTTAACAGCTGTGCAGTAAAATAAACTGTCACTCTAGGTATGATGTAAAAAGTAGATATCTATAAAGTATGATGTTTCACCTCACAGTGGAAACTGATCACCCTAATAACTTTCAAATCCTTAGTGGTAGGAGTCCCAAGTCATTCCATCTGCAGCAGTCTTCCATACTGCATCAAAATGTGATACTTACAACATAATCAAATTACACTGAGCCCAAGACCTGAGATCTATAAGGACAACGCATCAAGATGAGGTACATCAAGCATGTATGCCCTATTCCTTGATAGAAAAACAAGCACAATGGTAAAATATAAACAAATAACATTAATATGTCTTCTGCAGCAGATCATCTTACTTGGATTAGGGCAGGTACTTAAATTCTGTGACCAGTATAAGCCGTTGCTTTTAATAAGATTGTAAAATTATAGAAAAACTAAGAGAGTTACCTTCTTAGCCTTGATTAGACCCAGAGATGAAGTTCAATATATAATGGTTTCCATTATTAGATGACCTCCAGTGAACACCTCCACGTTCATAGCTCAGGAACTGGTGATGGTGCAAAAAATGCAAATTATCTCCTACCTATTTATACCATGAAATGCTCAAGTTATTGTGAGGCTAGAGCAGTGTGGAACCAACTCATATTGCAAGCTGCAGTGGTGCATAGACCATCAATTTAGCACCAGCAAATAAACCCCAGATAGTTTTGTTTAATATGGTATCAATAAGAGGAAAATATATGCAACCTTCTGTTAAATCTATAAAATGGTAGCAATGACTGGTCAAGAGTTGCAATCCAACTGCAATTAGCATTTAGCAACATGATCAGGTAGCAAGAAACTGTTGGGCAAAGTGCATGTCTAAAAACTAAATAAAATATAAGAATGTAAAATACAACAGTCTGTACAAGTGCCAGGAAACGTGCAGATTTGGACGTGCTACTGAAGCCCCACTGAAGATCCCAGTGCAATAAATGACTAGCCACATCACTGAAGTGGGAAAAAAGCTGTGCACATCACAGCAACTCCAGAAAGTGGTAGACAGACATGGTCTTAATTGATGTAGTTAAATAAAATGCCAAAATTGTTCAAGATGATGCTGGACCAATACAAGCACCACAAATATATAAACTATTAAGGTGGTAAGTAGCAAAGCTGTGGAGCTGTGCAATAGGCAGCAAGATAAAAGTCAGTAAACCAGCAGGTGGCCATTGTAAAAATGACATATAGAAGAAGTATTACTCTGGCAGTGACACCACCAGCAGTCTGCAGTTAGCAGCTGAACCGACACCAAGATCACAGCACTGGTATCTAAAAAACGCAATTTTAGCAGCTTTAGAATTTCAAAATAAGCATAACAAGTAAATAGCAATTGTTTAAAATACATGTAACAATTTTAAACATACGACTCCATCTCTGCAAAAACAATGTCAGGATTTGGTAAATTTGAAAGACAACAGGATAATGATATCTGTATCTACCCATGTCAAAATCAGGTGGTACATCAGCAGTGGCAAAAATTATATATTTTTTAAACCAGCACCAGTGCCATACAATGATTGCCTAGGCAGTAGTTACCAGTTATCACAGATTTGGACAGGCAGGTGTCCACAGCTTGCATTACCAACTCTTTAAGTAATGAAAGTCAAATATGTGATTTAATTGGTGAAAAGGATGAGCAAGCAGTTGCTCTTAATAAGAAGCAGTGTAATAAGTGTAGGTACACCGAGTCTGACAAATAAACGACATTACCGATGTTTGGATCATGGAGCTGAATGTAAATCAGAGTGGCTGATCCTGGTTGTAAAATGTGAGTAAGGTGAGGTAGGCCTCAACACACAAAGGAAAGCACAAAGAAAAAGGAAGATAGGGGTGAGAAGTGCAAGTAATTTGAAAAAGAAGAATACATGACAACGTGGCAGGTTGGTAACTGTAGTTGTAAAATATCCTACTTGTGAAGTACAGTCAAAGATCACCTTAGTAAAGAGAAAGAAGGAACGGGTGTCTTTTCATCAAAATCATATTTTGGAAGACTTGAAAACTGAGAGCACATGGCAAACATCCCATTTAAAGTGAGATTCTTACTATACATCTAAATTTATATGAATATTTTTAATAAGCAGTACTAAAAGGAGTAGTACACATTGCACTGGAAGTAAAATGCTGTCTTCAGACAATTTTTCTTCATTTTGGCCTTTCAAATGTTTACTTGTGTCTGATGTACTACAACAGTTTACATATGCTGCATTTATATGCCTTCTATTACATTTTAGACTTCAATAACGTATTTTTTCCTCCCAAGAAAGTGGTAAATCATCCTGTAGAACAACTACTTGAGGTAGCATACACAAATACTCTTAGAGTTTACGACGCTATCAATGAACTGTTATTAAGACGTGATTATTAACATCACTCACATAATAATCCCTGGGATTCAGCAAGCAGCCATGCAGGAATAAGTTATTCCTGCATGGCAGAGACTATTCCTGTTCAGCACGGCAGCATGCCATGCATATTTATGAAGGCGTGCTGCCATGCTCTAAAATGAACATGGTTCCATGTACGAGCACAGGGGATGTGTCTGAGAGCAGAGCTCTCACAATACACATGCTCCCTGCATTCCAAAATTGCCTTTTGACAATTTTAAATGAGTGAGAATGCTCGTAACACCCCCAACCTGTCAGGATAACAAATCTGCTCAAAGGCATAAGAGACAATTGTCCCTACCAAGCCAAAAGTTGTTAGGATAACACAGGTAGCATAAGCACATAGCGCACACCTCCCAACCCGTCAGAGTAAGGAATGTGGACAAAGCCAAAAGGGACAATTGTCCCACAAAGCAGAAAGTTGATAAAATAACAGATTCAGCATTAGCAGGGATATTCTGAAGGGTACAGATAAAATAACACAACAAAAATTTTTTTTTTATAAATGCGATAAAGTTTAAGCATAGCTGCACTGGTGTGCCCATTGCTTAGCTATACTTAGTCCAGCTTAAACAACACAAGAATTTAAATAGCAAGAGACATCCAACATAAGCAGTACTGCAATAGTGTAGTGGTTTGTGTGTGCACTTTGCAAGCAGCCCTTCCTGGTTTGATCCTCACTATAAACAATTTGCATTTTACATGGGAAAGCAGTACATAAATATTTATTTTATTATTAGCTACTAAATAACATATATTTGTTAACCAGAGTACTGCATTAGGTCCAGATGTGAGGTGTCAGTTTAATAAAGTTGTGAAACCCCCATATAAACACAAGTGCCGCATACAGTATAGGCACACATGAATAAATGTAATGAAAGCACATTAGGGGATGTCAGGGACAGTAAACAAATTTATAATATGTAATGAATGATGAATCAATGCCATACAGCAGATAGTCTATAAAATGAAAAATAAGCAATGCTAAGCATTGGACAGCTCTGCTTACCAGGTGTAAGCATTGTGTAAATATGACAGCTAAGCAATAAGTAGCCAAGCTAAGTGCATTTGCCCATCGGTAAGCAGTGCTGAACCTGTCCCTTTAAGCACTGCCAATCTTAGCTAAGCAGGTTTGTCCATAGCTTAGTTTAGCTCAGTATATTCAAAACCGTCCCATCATAGCAAAAGGTGGGAAATCAGCCATATTTAATCCCCACAAGTGGGAATACAGCTCATAACTGGTTGCAGCTTCCCGCTGTAGGCAGTATGGCAGGAGTTGGTGAGGGCATGCCCTTTTGTGCGCAGCACTGGGGCATACAGGAGTCCAAGGTCATGGTAGGACTCCTGGTACATAACCATGATGAGAGACTGCTGCAGGGCCAGTACCAAGGCTCCCAATATAAAGTGGAAGCCTGGGACCTTCTCGCCCATGAGGTCACCAGCACCACTGGTATCCCTCGTACTGGTGAGCAGGTCTGGCACCACTATGCCGACATAAAGAGGAGAAAGAGGGAGGTCTTGGATGAGTGGGTCCAAGAAGTAAGGCAGAGGGGTGATGTCCCAGCAGTCTTTAAGTACTCATACTAATAACTGTTTACTAATATCCAGCCTGTGTTTATGATGGAGAGGTATGCCTAAATATTTCTCTATTTCCCTTACAGCTGCAGCTGAGCAAGCTGCAAATCAGGAAGCCCTTGCTAGTAGGCTGCAAAGGCTGTGTTGCGAGGCTGGTGTGTAACAATCCTGCTTGTAGTAGTCATACCAAATAAATATAAAGTAGTAGAAAGTCACTTGGCAGTATAAAACTGTATATGGGTAGTACTGAATAAACCAGACAATATGACAGTAATAGTCCCACATAGGTCATATTTAAATAAAACTGCAACTGCCTAGTAATAAAGCTCTAAATCTTGGACTGGTTGTGTTTACTCTGGTATTGTATGGCATTTATTGTTGGATTCTCTGAATAGTAATGTTGTATTAACCACTGTTACCCACACTGTGCTACATAAAAAAAATGTCTAGGAATGTCTGCATAAGACTGTTGTAAGTACAAGATCAGATTGTACAACCAAGATAGACTTAGAGAGAAAACAGTGCAAAGGTAGACAGCAATATCCAAATGGCACTGCGATGGTGGTGCTGCTGTAGCATTGCCGCCTCACAGTAAGACGTTGTCCTGTTTGATTCTCAGCTAGAGTGTCTTCTGTGTGGAGACATGCGTGAATGGGCGTACCTTTGTTGAAGGTTGTGCGTCAGGGCCGGCAATTTGGCACGTAAAAATCTACTGCCAACCATTAGCGGACCGGAGTTCTGCTGTGGCGACCCCTAACCGGGAAAAGCCGAAAGACACAACAACACTACTCTGCTGAAACTTAAAATCGTTGCATTTTTATCAGACACACCCATGGTTTAATTCCTGGGAGGGGTAGCAATCATACCTCTCAACTGTACAGATTTTTTTCAGAATGTCCAGATAATTGGCTCATATTTTTTGCTTCTTCCTCTGTCCCCCTGGCAAATCAGTGGGATAATCTCAGAACTGTAGTCACTAAATAATGACATACGTTTGATTTTCAGAGCTCAAAACCTTCTGAAAATGTATATTAAAACAAATTCTGTCATAGTTTCATAGTTTAGTACTAGGCTATCTGCCCTGGGGCATTTGCAAGCCTAGCCCTAGAGATGTGGCTTTCGCCACCCCATGTAGTGGTACTAAGGTGTATAGAATAAAATTAGAATACTGTGCCTTTGTCTAGTAGTGACACATTGAAGATCCCCTTACTTATTAAAATTAGTTTACTGTGCCTCTGTCAAGTAGCGACACAGGGGTGACCCCCGGGGTAAACCTACGATCTCCCATCCACTCGTCAAGATTTCTCTTGAAGAGAGTCAGTGAGGGGCTCTGCCTAACATGAACTGGGATTTTGTTCCAGAGTATGGGAAGCCTCTGAGTTATGAATCTGTCCCTCCAGCATGTTCTATTCATGTTTGTACTGAGGTTTAAATCTTTGGCTCTCGTGGTTCTTATGGATTTGGATTTTTTGAGGTGGAGCATGTCCATCAATTCCTGGTTGGACATGGCCTTGTACATCAGGCACAGATCACCTCTGAGCAGGCAGTATGCTACTGAATAGAGCTGGAGTTTCTTTAGCCTGGTAGCATATGACATATGTTGGAGACCCTTGATCCTCTTGGTGAGGTACTTCTGGGGTCTCTCCAGCTGTTGTAAGTGCCGGGTGAGGTACATACCAAATGGGGTATTGTTCTCAATCATGGGCCTGATAAGGGAGGAGTACAGGGGCACGATGACCTCCTTTGATCTGGATGTGAACCCCTTCATGTTAAGGTGGGCAAGGTAGAAAGTCTTTCTAACCACTTTGGCAACGTGGGTGTCAAATGAGAGGTCACTATCACCTTGGGTCCCCAGGTCTCTGATTAATTTTTTGGTACTCAGTGGGTTACTGTCTATGTGATAATTTGTGGGTACTTTGTTTTTCCCAAAGGGAATGACTATACATTTCTTGGCATTCAGTTTAAGGCCATGATTCCGGCATCAGTTGTCCGTTTCGGTGAGGCATTTCTGTAGGATGTATGTGTCAGCTGGTGTATCGACTATGGTGCCTAGTTTGCAGTCATCTGCGAACTTTGTCAGCCACAACCCTCCCATGTTTGCTTTCACATCTGAGAAGTAAATGCCGAACAAGAGGGGTTCCAGGACAGAGCCCTGTGGGACACCACTTGTGACTGGCTTTGAGTCTGACATGGCTCCCGCAATCTTGACTTTATGGGTTCTGTTCTTTAGCCAGTTTGCAACCCATCTTGTGACATATGGATTTACATTTAAGCTGTTTAGCTTATCTATGATCCCCGAGTGGGGTATTGCGTCGAAGGCTTTAGCCAAGTCCAGGTAGGCTGTATGGACTGCCTTGCCCTCATCAATGGCCCTAGTGACTGTTTCGAAAAAGTCAACCAGGTTCAAAAGGCAGGATCTGCCCTTTACAAAGCCAAACTGGGTGGGATCAAGTGTCTGCAGGTCCCCAATGTCATTATTTATGAGTTCCATAATAATTCTTTCCATAGCTTTGCAAACCAGGCTGGTCAAGCTTATGGGGCGGTAGTTCCCAGGGTCTGTAGTGGAGCCTCGCTTGTGGAGTGGGACCACTGTTGCTGTACGCCAGTGTTCAGGTACATATACTGTAGTAAGGCTAAGGTTAAATAACATTTTTATATGCGGGTTTAGCTCCTCTTGGAGTTCACGTATCACGCAGCCGGGGATACCATCAGGTCCCATAGATGCTGTGTTTTTTGCTTTGCTGAGGGCGGCTCTCACCTGGACATCAGAGATGACAGGGAGGTTACATTCAGCTGGGATGAGTATTTCTTCTTTTGGAGGTGAGGGAGGGGAGAAATTTGCACTGAACCTGTCTGCCAGAATGTGGGCAATATCTGTGGGTTCGGTAAATTTTTTGTCATTGTGTACTAACTCTGAGCATATCTGAGGGTTTCCGCCCAGGTTTCTAACATAACTGAAGAATGCCTTGTGGTTATCTTTAGTGTCCTTGGCGATTTTTCTCTCAAAGTTGGCCTTGGATGTTTTTATGAGAGAACGTAGCTTTCTACTAGTGCTGATCAGAGATGCCTTCCCTTTATGGGATTTTGCTCTGTCTTGCAGTAGCTTCCTTCTTTTGTTATACAATTTGTTTATGGCTGGGGTCCACCAGACAGGACGCTTTCCTTTGCTGGAGAGGGTCTTGGATTTATTTGGGATTGCACGATCCATGCATTCTTGGAGATGTCCGTAGAAAGCATTTGTGTAGGATTCAGCATTGTGGGATGTGGTTTCCATTAGCCCTGTGGGCTTAAATGATACCATCTCAGTCTTGAGAAGTGTAAAGTTGGCTTTTGAGAAGTTTCTCACTGTAGTCTTTTGCGCTGGGGGTGGAGGTGGTAAATGTATATCCAGGATGATTAGTTTGTGGTCAGATCTCACCAGTGAGGGGAATACTTCCAGTGTGAAGCATTTTGTCCCCATGTTTATGATGATCGGGTCTAGTATATTATCCCCCCTTGTGGGAGAGGTGACTAGCTGTTCCATTGCATTTGAGTTTATGAATTCCAGGAACCTTTGGGCTAGGGTGTTAGGGCTAGAATAGTGCACCCAGTCTATGTTAGGGTAGTTGAAGTCTCCCAATATGATGGTATTTGGTGAGACATTCATATCTTCCAATGTCTTCAGGAAGGCTGAGTGGGGTTCTTGAGATTGGAAGGGTGGTCTGTAACATGCAACCAGTTGTATAGCAGTTTTGCCTATGGTTTGCTGCACCTGGATGGTCTCCGATGCTTCATGAGTTGCCACTAACTTGGAGGTGTGGGTATCCTTGATGAATATGGACACTCCCCCTCCCTTTGTGGTTTGGCCCGGGTTTTGGGGCCGAAAAGCATGATACGAGGTAAAGCCTGGTAGCGCTGGGGTGCTCTCAGGAGCCTTGAACCAGGTCTCGGTTACAGCGCAGACATCGATGCTCTCCATACTGAGGAGTGCTTCGAGAGCCTGCATCTTGAGATTTAGACTTCTGGCGTTGAGCAGCATTACCCTTAATTTTTTTCCATTTTTGTTTTCTAAGGAGGTGGGTTCGTCTTTTGAGTCTTGCCTAAAAAAGGCACTATGGGGGTGGCAAGAGCCTTAGCCAATATCCGGAAGCCCAGTGGTGACAGGTGCAAATCCTGTCACTCTAGCAACTCTCCAAGTTTATGACAGCAATATTCAAAACATGTCCCTATTAGTAGCCCCATGTTGTCAAGCTTTATCCAGAGTGTGTGCATTAAGAGATTGAGAGGCTTGTGCAAAATATTAACTTGGAATCTGGGAATATGTGTAGAAACAGTCAGGTAGTGTTAATAAACATTGTCTCCACAGGTCTACCAGGTAAGAGATGTAGAATATAGCTATAAGACAGTTGAAGTATACACTGTGTACAAACATACCACTGCCCAAACCAAGGCCATAGGGTATTGTAATAATACCTATACCTTAATGATTAGAGCAATGATCATTAAAGTTGTGAGTCCTACAAGGATATATAACTTAATTGACATCTCACCCCCCAACCATATCCACAACAATAATCTAAATACACAAATCAGTGGGCATATTTACACAAAACCTACTGTTGGGACATATGTTGTATTGTTCAATAAATATTGAAATGTGTTTCTATTAATGTTCCATGTTGAAATAGTATCATTGGTGGCATGTTGCTATCAATGTAACCTGCATGCCATAGTAATGGCCACTGTGGTTCCAATAATGCATGTGTTCTGTTTGTTATGCAACTGTTCCAAATCTGGTGTTTTGGGTTAATGGGAATATCTATGCATGCTGTTATAACTAATCCTGGATTGTTTAGACTATTACTAACCCACATATGTTTTAAAACTGCAACACCATAGCATGTTTGGGAAGGCCGGTCCCAGCAGACCCACCTCTCCCAGCTCATCTGGCCGTGGCACCGAGCCCCAGGACATCTGGGACCCACCCTGGGACCTTCTCATCTGCTGGTCCTGCACCACCTTTGGGTGGAACCACCTCAGGAGATGAGGCTCACCCCCCCCCCCGGAGTAGGCACAGACAAGATCCTGTCACCCGAAGTCAGGTCAGGGGATTGGTGTGTAGCGAGCTCCAAAGGGAGTTTGGAGATCTGCTATGCCAGCTTGAGGGCTGCGTGGTGCATTTAGAGGGTCAGCCTGCCCCTCCTGCTCATCCCCCAGCACAGCCACCTTTGGAGCCGTGAAGGTGCAGTGTTGACTCCCCATGGATTGGGACCTCAATCCCACTGTTTCCATTTGGGGGCTCATGGGCTTCCGATTTCCAAACACACCTCCACCTCCAAAGTGTTTCCCCCCTCAAGTGTCATATACCACCCCTGTATGCTGTCTTGTTTGTCTTGCCTGTCTTCCTACCCAAACTACCTCCTCAAATATACCTACTATCCTTCCCCAACATCCCACTCTCACCTTAAAAAAAAGGGCAATCTGTTCCCCCAAAAACATTTTGCCCTATACATAGCTGTCCATTTTGCACACGTGCCCACTGGACACATGTAATCTGATCTAATTGGCTTCACAACATATTATTGTTTTCCTCACCCCACTTCCAGGGGTCTGAGTGCCCAAATCTACATTCAAATTCAGTATTTATGCACAGCTGTTGCTGTAGAAGAAATGGACAGCTATGGACTTTCCCTACACCCGTCATGCACATCTCTAGCTACTTTCCCTATTGTTTTTCCCTCTGCATGCCCCCTTTTTCACCACTTTCCTATCACCCCTTTTTCCTTTTCTTTTAAAGAAATTAGTGCGGGGGGAAGTGGGAGTAAGCACTTTTAAGTAGTAGTAAGCGGGTTTAAGCCTGTTTGCATGGCGGCAAGCAATGGCTACACAGATTAAGCACTGTCAGGCTGTCTGTAAGATTATTTAACCAGAAGTTAGCATTGCTTACCACTGCACAAACCCACTAACAACTGCTTAAAAGTGCCTTAATAACTCTGTATCCAACAGCCCTTGTTCTGCCCAGCAACAAAATAATCAGCCCTTTCAAGTCTAGAACCCTGCACACCATAGCCACAGTGATTTACCACTAAGCCATTTGATCTGTACATAAATGGAATGTTTTCTCAAACATATGCAGCACAGTCATTCAGCAGTAGGGAAAATGTATTTATATATGTAGATGTATATATATATATATATATATATATATATATATACATATTTGTCTATATACATAATATATATATATATATATATATATATATATATATATATATATATATATATATATATATCTATATATAATTCCCAAAACATACTCCAGCACTGTAAATCAAGAAGTGTAGCAGCAAATAAATCTCGAAAGTCATTAAATGCTCATTCCTCCATGTTTATTCATCTCCACAGTCAAAACCCCAGACCGGTTTCGCATGCTAGTGTCATGAGTGTAATAAACCCACAATGCAAACCTCCAGATAAATAGTGCTACCCTTAAAGACACAGTACATATGTATCAAATATTAGTTCTTAATCCCTTCAACAGTCGGATAATGTGGACTGTTACAATACATATCAAACTTTAAAAACAAAGAAACTAAAAAAAACAGAATTGTTCACCAATGGTCATTTAGACCTGATTTATGAAGGGCCCCCAAATTAATGATCCAACGACGCTCCTTACTGGTTAATATTTTGTGTTTTATGTTGTCATTAGTGACAGATGAATCAACCTTAGCAATACCAAGAAACACAAAATGGGCCCCTTTATGTATAAGTTTGTACTTAAATAATGCACTTCTGGCCCTCTGACAATTTATGTCACTTAGATGCAATGCTATTCTCTGTTTGAGGGTACAGGAAGTTTGTCCTACATAAAATGCACCACATTGACACACGGCCAAATATATGACCCAAGTGCTGGTGCACGTTATCAAACTTCTAATATCATAAACTGTTGTGGTGTTAAACAAAGTGAATGACTGCATTTTTTATATAAGCTTACAATACTTGCAACATCCACAATAAGTACTACCCCCTCTTGATTGATAAGTGTGCCTTAGTAGTGGTTGACCTTTCTTAGAAGAAGTAAAATATTGACCCAAAGATTTTCCTTTCCTGTATCCAAATTGACAAACATTACCCAACCAGTTGGAGAAAAAAGGATCTGTATTTAACGCATGCCAATATTTGTTAATAACAGTCCTAACCCTATACGTATTGCTACCATAGGTGGTGATAAATCTTGGGGTAGTCAAATGAGACTCTCCCTTGTCCTCAGCCTCCATTAATAAGTTGGTTCTCGGTTTCTTTTTAGCTTGTTCATATGCTTGACATATTCTAGTTTTATCTATACTGATAAGGAGATGGATTTTCTTTTGTCACTATTGAGGTTGGTTTTGGAACACAATGCATTCACATTTGAAGGACATTGGTATTTGCAAATGAAAGGGACAGCAATGGGGGCAACTTTTGCCCCTATTTATGCTGATCTCTTTATGTTTTTTTTTTGAAAACCAGTATATTTATGGTGAACATGAGTTCCTTACCCAGTTACTAATGTGGCGCAGATATTTAGATGACTGTTGAGTGGTGTGGGGAGGGTTGAAGACAGAATGGCATCAATTTCAGGTGTATCTTAACAAGAATGCATATGGCTTACAGTTTGTAGGTAAACTGAAGCTTTTTACCATTGAGTTTTTGGATGTTACAGTTACAAAGGCTATTGACGATACTATTATTACCAGTTTGTACAGAAAGCCTTTTTTCCAAGATTTCTATTTTACATGCAGGGAGTTGTCACCCCCTCCCAACACCATCCACAACATCCCGCTCGCCCAGTTCCATAGAGTCAGGAAAATCTGTTCGGAAGAAAGAGATTTTGAAGTGCACGCTTCAGATTTACAATCTAGATTTATTAGTAGGGACTATGCAAGAACTAGAATATGTCAAGCATATGAACAAGCTAAAAAGAAACAGAGAACCAACTTATTAATGGAGGCTGAGGACAAGGGAGAGTCTCGTTCGAATATCCCAAGATTTATCACCATCTATGGTAACAATACGTATAGGGTTAGGACTGTTATTAACAAATATTGGCATGTGTTAAATACAGATCCTTTTTTCTACAACTGGTTGGGTAATGTTTGTCAATTTGGATACAGGAAAGGAAAATCTTTGGGTCAATATTTTGTTTCTTTTAAGAAAGGTCAACCACTACTAAGGCACACTTATCAATCAAGAGGGGGTAGTACTTATTGTGGATGTTGCAAGTATTGTAAGCTTATATCAAAAATGCAGTCATTCACGTTGGTTAACACGGCAAAAGTTTATGATATTAGAAGTTTGATAACATGCACCAGCACTTGGGTCATATATCTGGCTGTGTGTCAGTGCGGTGCATTTTATGTAGGACAAACTTCCTGTACCCTCAAACAGAGGATAGCATTGGATCTAAGTGACATAAATTGTCAGACGGCCAGAAGTACATTATTTAAGCACAAACTTATACATAAAGGGGCCCATTTTGTGTTTCTTGGTATTGATAAAGTTGATTCATCTGTCACTAATGACAACATAAAACACAAAATATTAACTAGTAAGGAGCGTCGTTGGATCATTAATTTGGGGGCCCTTCATAAACCGGGTCTAAATGACCATTGGTGAACAATTCTGTTTTTTTAGTTTCTTTGTTTTTAAAGTTTGATATGTATTGTAACAGTCCACATTATCCAACTGTTGAAGGGATTAAGAACTAATGTTTGACACATATGTACTGTGTCTTTAAGGGTAGCACTATTTATCTGGAGGTTTGCATTGTGGGTTTATTGCACTCATGATGCTAGTATGCGAAACCAGTCTGTGGTTTTGACTGTGGAGATGAATAAACATGGAGGAATGAGCATTTAATGACTTCCGATATATATATATATATATATATATACATATATATATATATATATATATATATATATATATATATATATATATATATATATATATATATATATGGTTCCCCTTCACAAGCTCGAATTGCTGAAAGCTCGAAATTCATAAGCTCGAGTCCAGAATCTCGAGTTTCAGTAACTCCAACTTGTAAAGGGGAGACAACAAAAAAAAAGGGAAGTTTACTGACATGTATGCAGGGGGCCGAATCCCCCTGCGGTCTCCCTGCTGAAATATACCAGCACCGTTACCACACTATAGTGGAGGAACGGAAATTCTCCCGTTGTGCGCTTCTCTATACAGTGCAGAACAGGAGATTTCCCTCATCCTCGTTGTAGTGCGATCTCGGAGTTGGTATATTTAAGTAATGGTGGTATGGGCAGTGCGGGGGGGCTTGCCCCCCTGCAAAAACATTGTAAAGACATGTTTGCATGTCTTTTACTTCTGCTTTAGAATTTCGAATTGCTGAAAACTCAAGATTCTGGGCTCGAGCTTATGAATTTCAAGCTTTCAGCAATTCGAGATTCTAAAGGGGAACTATATATATATATATATATATATATATATATATATATATATATATATATATATATATCTCCTCTCTCTCTCTCTCTCTATACATATATATATATATATATATATATATATATATATATATGTATATATATCTATATATATATATATTTCACTCGCAAATTGGATCCACACTCTGAACCTCTCACTGCAAAACATCTGACCAAAGGCACTGTTAATGGGGATGAAGGGGCCCACAAAAGGGATCTCTTGTAATTATTGCCATTATCTCTTTGTCCACTGCTGAAGTGATCTGCCTTGCAACACAATAAATAGCACTTGGAAGTTTTGAACCCAGAACCCTGCACAACATAGCCACAACAAGATAACAGTAAGCCATCTCAGCTGTAATATGTTAGGATGATTTCTGTAACATATCATGCAGAACAGTCAGTCTACCATAAGGAATATACAATGTGGAAGCACTAAAAATTCTAATAATACATATACACACACACACACACACATATATATATATATATATATATATATATATATATATATATATATATATATACACATACATACGCATATAAATATATAAATACTTATAGATAAATATAAAAAGAGTATATATAGAGGTGCACAGCATATATCAAACAGCCATTGTTCTTACAGTTGCCACCTTTTCAAATGGCCAGTGTCTGATTCTTTCCTACAAATGAGAATTATTGCATGAAAAATATACCCACACACAATGCAAAGGACAGGACACCACACACAAGTTTGCATACATAGAAATGTTTGTGTACTATTTCAGTTGTTTATGCCATTTCTTACAGCAGTTAGGTGTTTGAAATGCATAATAACTGATTAATGCAACTCTTAAACAAAACGTGATACAGTAATCTGCAAAACATAACATACTTTGCTGTCTAGGCTAAAGCCTTCATGTAGTACAACAGTAAAAAACACCCTAGAGGGAAAAGTGTTAGTTGTCACAATGTAAATCTATCTGTTACATAA
>NC_056725.1:1992939874-1992979874 GCF_019279795.1 Protopterus annectens
ATAGACTGGTAGTCCAAACTGTTAAATCCAAAAACATGGCGGGTGACTCTCTGTTTGCCAATTCTGTTGGTAAAACCTGGAACTCACTTCCTGAAGACATCACTAGAGAGACCTCCCTAACACAATTTAAGAAAAGTCTCAAGCAGTATCTTAATAAACATTGGCTATGATCTTGCTCTAAACTTGACTAAATTTTTGGAATACCTGTGTATTTATATTATGTAATGTGCTTTTATTAAGTGTGCTATATCTCAAGTCTTTGACTGTATAACTCAAATGTCTCTACTGAGCTTGTAAACTTTAATTGTATATTTTTGTTATGCTTATTCTTGTAACTACCTTTGGAGCTTTTCTTCCCGGGCCTTTGTTAAAAATGGGCATGTATCCAGTCAGACTTTCCTGGTCAACAAATGTAAAATAAATAATAAATAAATAAACACCTTGGACGGGGAGGGCTGTTTGGAAATTGGAAGCCCATGATCCCCCAAATGGAAACAGTGGGACTGAGGTCCCCACCCACGGGCAGTCACAACTGCATCTTCACAGCCCTGAAGGTGGCTGTGCTGGGGGCTGAACAAGAGGGGCAGGCTGACCCTCTAATTGTGCCACGAGGCCCTCAAGCTGGTGTAGCAGATCTCTCAATTCTCTGCAGAGGTTCCTATGCTCCAGACCCTGGACCTGACTTCAGATGACAGGATCTTGTCTGGGCCAGCTCCCAGGGGGGCAAGCCCCATCCCCTGAGGTGGCTTCACCTGAAGGTAGTGCAGGATAAGTGGATGAGGAGGTCCTGGGGTGGGTCCCAGATGTGCTATGGCCTGGTGCCATGGCCAGGTGAGGTGGAAGAGGTGGGTCTGCTGGGAATGGCCTTCCCAAACATGCTATTGTGTTGCAGTTTTAGAACACATGTGGGTTAGTAATAGTCAACACAAGCCAGGATTAGTTATAACAGCATGCATAGATATTCCCCTTAACCCAAAACACCAGATTTGGAACAGTTGCAAAGCAAACAAAACACAAGCATTTATGGAACCACAGTGGTCATTACAATGGCATGCAAGTTACATTGATAACAACAGGCCACCAATGATAGTGTTTCAACATGGAACATGAATAGAAACACATTTCAATATTTGTTAAACAATAGGATATATGTCCCAAGAGTAGGTTTGGTGTAAATATACCCGTTGATTTGTGTGTTCAGATTATTGTTGCAGATATGGGGGAGTGGATGTCAATTAGCAACTATTATATCTTTGCAGTATGAGGTCCTCTGACCTTTTTTCCTGTTTATGCCTTCCAGTTACCATGTCCCGTGAGCATCTCCATGCATATAATCCCTAGGAGAATGATATAATAGTAAACTTCCTTGTACAACATCACAGAACCCTCTTTTGATGTATGGCCCATATTCTGCAGGAGAGGACCACCCTGTGGAATGCGCTCGTCCACAGGGTAAATGATGTTGGCCAACATAACCGCAGTTATGAGCAGGTGCAACATTGTGGCACTGATCTCATCCACCATGCCCGTCAGCATGCTGCTGCAGTTAGGAGGGATGAGCTAGCCACAGGAGGGGGTCATGCCATCCAGCTCCCACTGACACATGCTGAGGAGCTCCTCACCAGCCTTGGAGCACCCGTCCACCAGCCAAGTCAGGAACCTGACGATAGCATTGTGGAGGTGGGTGCTACCCACACAATGGACAAGGAGCATGCAGGTAAGGCCCCAGGGCACATAAGTAGACCACTGTTGCTTATCCAACTTCACCTGTGAAGTATCTTCATGCATATGTCAGATAACGGTTCCCATTCAGAAGCCTGAAACATCATAAGCCTGAAAATCAAAATCCTGAAACCAAAAGCCTGAAAATTCAGAATCCTGAAAACTCAAAATCCTGAAAGACCAAAATCCTGAAACTCAAAATCCTGAAAACACAAAATAGACATACTGATGTCATTGTGGCTTTGCTATTGTTTGCCCTGTGGTGTTAGGTCATGCGTTGGGGTCAGGTAAGTGTGCGGTTGGTTTTATTTTAGAGTTAGGGGCGGTTTAAGTGAGTTAGGGTTAGGGCGCAGGTTAGGCATGTATGCAATAGTGACAAATATTGGGGTTAGGGGTTTAAGTGAGTTAGGTTTAGGGCGGGTCAGGTGAGTGTGCGATAGTGATGGACCTTAGGGTTAGGGTTAGGGTCAGGGTCAGTTGGTAGATATTAGTGTCTTTATAGTGACATATTAGCATTATTTGTGTTTTCAGGATTTTGAGTTTCAGGATTTTGGTCTTTCAGGATTTTGGGCTTTCAGGATTTTGAGTTTTCAGGATTCTGAATTTTCAGGCTTTTGGTTTCAGGATTTTCATTTTCAGGCTTATGATGTTTCAGGCTTCTGAATGGGAACCCAGATAACATAGTCTGTTGCTGCAGTGTAGTAATGAACAGATGTGCATAATCTCTAGTATTGTGGGTTTGTATGTTGATGTACTGAAATGCATCTCCCACCCTGTAAAAATGCCATAAGTGTGGCTACTGACAATATATCTTTCAGACAACTATGTAGGTCTGTCTGGTATACAACTGGGGCAGCAGCCTGTAGCTGGTGAGTATGGGGTTGTTTTGTTCAGGTTTGCCAATACACCAGCCATGTTATGGCCATGGTATTTGCCATGCACACATTTAACACACCAACCCATAATACATGCTGTACATGTTTACTTATTGTTGCTGTTCACTCCACCGCATCACAGTGGTTACCATGGTGGCATATCTTAAGGGAATGTAAGAGTCCTGCAGTATACCTAACAATCTGGCAGTGCAAGATGTGTGGACAGAGATGAACATAATTGTGAGACAAATGGTCTACAGTAGGGACATGTCTGAAACATTACCCTTATACAGTGGCTACATCAGCGTAAACAACACTATTGCAATGGCAACTGTTACAGAACTACACAACGGCATATCACAATACCACATTCCACACCTTTTACAACCTGTAATATGAACCTAACATGAGCAATGAATGTGTAATATGGAATCCTATGCTAGGACAACAAAAATGGGGAATGCATACCTTAACAAACACTGGAAGCATATGTGTGCAAACACTCCAAATAACATATTGTGGAAGCAGCTTTTGAGATACTGACAACATTTACTCTTCTTGAGTACACACCTTCCATCAAGTACAGGGCCTCAGTGTCACATCAAGTAATGGTATGCTGTCCAAGAAGTATGTCCATGACATTTGCCCACTCACCTGCAACAGAGTCAGCCGTGGCTTGCACACATATTACAAACCATGGAATGGATCCCATATCTGAAAGGTAGCACTCAGAAGTGGGAGATGTAGCCTTACCTCACCATTGCATATACCATGGCAAACAGTGCAGACAGTCATGTATGTGACTATGATGTATGGGACAACATTAATGTAGAAAATAAACAGATGCCCATCCAAGACAGATGACAACACATGTTGCAAACTGGTCATGGAAGCTGCCCAGAAACATGCAGCAACACTGAGGGACTTGCAGGAATGTCTAGCAAGTACTGCCTGTGCAGTACCTGTGTCTACAATCGCCTGGACTCTGCATAAGTGTGGTCTATGGGTTAGGGTAATCAGATGGAAGAGTTGTTCCACAATAAACATCATCCAGGGTTGTCTACAGGTAGCATATGCATACCATCAAGTCTCCCAAAGGCATGTGTTGCAATGTGTAATGGTGTACTGAGACCAAGGCTGAAGTCTACAAATAGTATTAATAAAGATACATGTGGTGCACAAGCAACACCTCACTCCACCTCAGGCCCAGCATCCCCATCTGTACCTTGCTGATGCCAGTGTACACCTTTAGATTTGCTGTTCATTAGCAGGAAGTAGGCTGGTAGACATGGTGTTCTGAATTTGGAACACTGCAAAATGACACTCATGTGTGACCCATAGTTGTCAAGCATCTGCAATAAGGCTGAGGATGAGGAGTGGTGTCATCCTGAAACACAACAGTGAACTGAAGCAAACATCCAAAGCTTGGATGGCTTTATCTGAACACAGTCAAGGTCATGAATTGTGCCAGACATAACCCTGACTCCACAGCAACAGTGAAGGCACTGTGTGACCTCCAAGGGCTGTGCACATGAGCTGACCTTGCAATAGAGCAGAGTGACCAAATAATGGGAAGTGAAGATGGCCATGCTACTATACCCCTTCCAGGAATAGTGACTGCTGTAGTTCACTTAACAGGTGCTACAACAAACCATCATGTTAGGGGTGTGCACACTTATGCAACCCACATATCGTATGCATCTCAATCAGCATCTGCACAACTAACACATTTGTTTGATACTACATTTGATTGCACAGGTCATATGTTACATATCAAGTGTGTGTAATGTTAACATATGCAGTATTGAGGCCCCATTGCATATCAGGGAAGAGGCTGGCATGTCAATAAGGGTGTGTACACTCTTCATAGCCACAGTAAGCTTTGAAGGTTGTCAGGGTAATTGGATTTTACTCCTCATACATACACTGCTGATGATGAGATCTGCAAATCAGAGGTCAGGCATTCACTATTGACATCTCTCCTCATATCATCCCAGGTATGTGTCAGACAAACACATAGGGGCTGTGAGCAACAGAGCAAACATAACTGCCACACATATACACATTCAGCAATGGTGTGTACACTCGTGAGGTATGGTGCACAGTACATGCCAGGGTGCTGGACAGGTGCACAGCAATACTGTGAACATGGGTGCAGTGTGTTCCAGGGGAAGGGACATCACCTACTAACACAACCCATGTATCACACAAATGTATAATGTTGGTAACAAGGATTGAGTATAGCTGCAGTGCATGCTGTTGAGTGCCATATGTCATGCATGTTGACTGTTTGGTAATGAGAGGTCTGTGTAATATCTTTGTGCCACTTCACCTATAAGTGTATATATGTGTGTGTGTGTGTGTGTGTGTGTGTGTGTGTGTGTGTGTGTGTGTGAGAGAGAGTGTGTGTAGAGGAAAACACATGCCCATAACATGTAGTGGAGTCATACCTCAGCACCAGTATTCACAACTTCTTAGTGCAAGGGGATGTAATGTAAGTATTGCAGTTATGAATATAGAATGTTGCTACAGTAACAGGGGTTTTGTCAACAGACGTGTTTGAAGTCACTTCTGATACTGACATGTACACCATCAGTTACAGACAGACATCATAAGATCATCATAGTGAAGTACCACACAAATCACAGTAATGATCCTGTGAAATACAGCAGAGATATGACCAATAAACATGGACAGTCTGACACAATCTGGTCAGTCCAGAGGTATGCATAGAACTCCTTAGTGCAAGACATGAGGACCAGGCCTGACAAACTGGATGCTTACAGCAATGAAAATGGAGATATCACAAAAATACTGGAACAGATACGCTCACACAGTTGATGCATTCACACACTCCTGTCCTAACACATATTAACCAGAGGAGCAGAGGTCAAAAGCCCACATACTTCCCACAAGTTAGTGGCATACATATTCACAGCATCCCACTGCTTTTTCAGAAATATACAACACTTATGGTGGCCAGGCAACAGTACATTTGACAAGTATCTGGACAGAACATCACACTAGATAAATACACTGAGCTGCTAGGCATGTCACAAAGCACTGCACAAACTACAGGCAGACTGCCACAACACTGCGATAAGTTTCCTTTGGGCAAATACACATGTACTTGCAAATATAGCAGGCACTACAGGCATATAACAGCACGGAGTAACAGACAGCACTGTGAAAGTGCATACCACAACCAATCTGAAAACAGTCACAATCACATTATAGTAAGCCTAATTAATAGTACAGTATATGAACTGTGTGAACAAAACCATCCTCATATATGCCATTCACACACTAACCCTACATATACTGGCCCAATGCACAGTGTAGTCTGATGCCTGACTGTGGTATGAGACATGTGTCAGTCTGGCCCTACAGATATGTATGCTGATGGGGTACCATAAACTGGAGCAGCATGCAATGTCAGATAGAACAGGGCCAAGAACAATGACATCTACCACAGTCTGTACACAGGCCAAGTAACATATTCACAATACACACTGTCAACAATCACCATAAGTACACAGACCTCACTAATGTACAGACTAAAACAAAATGTCCAGGTTTTGTCCTCAAATATAAGGCCTACTATACCTAACATGTCTAGCAGTCTGATATCTCACTGGCTTGTTATCAGGCATGATGTCAGTAAATATTGATATACTGTACATATGCACCTCTTACTGCATGACATATGGACAAAGGGTGACATACTTGGGGAACAGAGGCACAAACACAGGGCCAATATTGACATATGGCTGTGATAAACTGAGCAAATTCGTGGTGTGACAGGTTTTGTTGTGACATATCTGTTCTGAGGGATATGAAGTCAGTAACTCACATGGATGTCACCATTTACTGACTGCCATCATCAGAGTATGCTACTGCATTTATAAAGATAGAAAATGTGTGAGTAACACACCACATGTAAGATTCCAAACTCTGGCCAGACTGCAGATAGCCCTACAGGTGAGAGTTTCCTCAACCACATAACACTGTTATGCCAGACTTTAAATCATGTAGAACAGCCATATCCACACAAACCCTGTTAAACCAACATTACGTCAAATATAGAACTGCAATACTTACATTTTCTCCCCATGTCTGGAACATCCCCCTCCTGTCTGTTGGCCTGTCTCCACAGTGTATGTTGTAAGAAGTATTTCCAACTACCCTCTGTGATGCTGTTTGTCAAACACCCACATGAAGTCCTGCTCACAGTGAAGGAAAAGGGCCAACACACACATGAAGTGCTTAGTTATAAGAGTGTCTTTCCATGCAATTGGCTATAGGAATGATACCACAGCTGTTCCACATGCAATTAGCAAGTGGGGAACTGCAATTCATACATGGGCCATCAGCTGATCATGAGCATTACTTACAAAACTCAAGCTGCTGCCTATGCAAAACAGATGTACTTTTCCACATCCACCAGAGAGGGGGTGAGAGAGAGAGAGAGAGAGAGAGAGAGACAGAGTAAGAAAGGAAGGGAGTAAGAGAGTAAGAGCCAAGAGTATTTGTGTATCATCCGTGGGTGGTGAGTTGTATCTGGGTATTATAATGGTTGCCTATATTGTTTACTAATCCATACTGTCACATAGTAATTACACATGGCTGTACACATTTATGGCTGAGGATTGTCTACAACAACCTCTACAGTGTTTGTAAACTGTTGTTTTTGGAATGTGGACATTGAGACATATAGGCCCTCAATATAATGACGTAGCAAAATCCACACTGCAATGGATCCTGTCATTACACAATCACCCCAACACCCACACACACACACACACGCACACACACACACACACACACAAATACACGCTTACCAGTACTGAGTTTCCAACCCCTACCTGACGATGTATTGTTATTACAGTGTTACGCAGTTATTGCACAAGCCACAGAGCTTACATGTTGGAGAGCTATCCAAAGGTATCCTTGAAGATGAGTAACATTGGCAACAGTGCTAAAGGAGTGGTAAGGGAAGTCTAGTTAGTGTGAATGTCCACAAAAAGCAGGTGTCAACGAAGACACACACTCACAGTTGGCCAAATCAAGATTAGAACTCCTACCTAACTAGTTTGCTACACTACAGTATTATGCAGTTATCGCAAGTGCCCCAGAGCCTATATGGCTGGAATATGGCCAAAGGGTTATTTCAAGGTGAATGACATCAGCAGGTATGCTAAATTAGGGCAATGGGAGGTGTAGTGAATGTGAATGGCTTCCAAATCATTAATCTACACACACACACACACACACACACACACACACACACACACACACACACACACACACACACACACACACATATTTGCCAGTACTGCTTCACAAGTGTGTAGTAGGTGAATGGGCCTGAAGGCTGCACAAGGCTAGGCAAAGGGAATACCTTGGCATCAGGCCACATGATAATAGTCTCCAGTGTGGCTCAGAGGTGTAATCCCTGGAATGGTCCCCATGGGTGGATATTGTATTCACCATCCACTCATCTGGGTTACTACTGTGGGTGACCAGTGATGTGCACTGCTTCCCATGTATTTGATCTATATTCTATAACATGGACAGTGTCTGGGTTGTGCACATGTCCCACATGCATGTTCTTTGATGTGTGGAAGTCTACTTGAGGTCTCTTGGGAATGTTTTGTGGACAGATTGTTATCTTCTGATGCAGCATTCCTGACCTCATTTGGTGAGACCTGGCTATGGAACTGAGGCTGTGCTTACACCTACATTGACAGCATGATACAGATATTCAATGGAGCTAGTAGCGTCTGTCCATATAGGGCATGTGTATAAGGCATGGTATTCCCTTTGTGGGTTAGATTTGCAGACTCAACAGTTGTTGCAGGTGTCCAGTGAGGAACATAGCAAAAGGGCCACTGTAAGCATTTATTTGTCTACTGCGGGGATGGAACAGGGTGCCATGTCCTTTTACTTGCTGGATAACACACACTCAGTCAGGATATGTAACACATCACAGTAGTTTCTGATGTCAGTGGCACTGTTGTGGTAAACAGGCATGTAGTCCAGCGCAATCACACTGTGGTTACTATCTGTGAGGCAATATGCAGGGAACTACCAATATAATGGTTGCTGCCTAGCCAAGTGTGTTTGTGTATGAAACGTGGGTGGATAGTATTCTCTGAGTAATAGAAGGTTTGCCTATATCGTTCACTAATCCATAATGTCCCATGTAGGGCTATGGATTGTCTCCACCAGTCTCTCTGGTGTTTGACATCTGTTGTCCTTGTAAGGTGGACATTGTGACATATACTAGGTCCTCAACATAATAATTTAGCAAAACCTGCCCCACGATGCTTCCTGTTATTACAAAATCACAGCAACCTCCACACAGGATACTGATGACAGACACATGCACACACACACACACACACACACACACACACACACACACACACACACACACACACACACACACACACACACACACACACACACACACACACACACACACACACACACACACTCACCAGTACTGAGATTCCAACCCCAACCTAGCTATGTATTGTGACTATAGTGTACCACATTTATCACATGTGCCACAGAGTTTATAGCATGGATGTTGTCCCAAGGTACTTCTATGGTGAGGAGCATCACCAGCTCTTGTAAATACTGGCATTGGGTGATGTAGTGGGTGAGAGATCCCAAAAATAATTTTACCCTAAACACACATTTACATTGGGTGAGGTTCAAACCTCTATCTAACAATCTTTATGGACCATTATGGTTACGCATTTACCACATGCAACACTGACCTAACATAGTTTATGGTTGGCAACAGGTACTTCTAAAGTAGATGATATCTGCAGGACTGATAAAGTCAGGCTCTGAGATGTGTACTGGGTGAAAATGGGGCCAAAATCTTTGAGGTACCCACACAAATGAGATTTAAACCAATGCCTGTGTAGTTATTGCTACTACATTGTTCTGCATTGATGGCACGTGCAATGAAGCTTACATGTTGGAGAGCTCTCCACAGGTATCTTTGAAGGTGACTAACATTAGCAGTAGTGCTAAAGGAGGGTGAAGGGAGAGTAGTAAGAGTGAATGTCCAAAACATCAGCCTTTGTCCAAAGGGGGTATTCCAAGGTGACTGACATCAGCAGGCTTGCTAAAGTAGGACAATGGGATGTGTAGTGTGAACAGCCTTAAAATCATTAATCTCCACACATACAGAGCTTCACAGTTGACATGTCTGGGATTAGAACTCCTGCTTAACTAGTATGTTACACTACAGCATTACACAGTTATCACACACACCGTGGAGCTTATAGGGCTGGCTTTTGTCCAAAAGGGGTATTTCAAGGTGACCGACATCAGCAGGCTTGCTAAAGTTGGGCAATGGGAGGTGTAGTGATTGTGAATGGCTTAAAAATCATTAATCTCCACACACACACACACACGCACACACATGCACACACACACACACACACACACACACACACACACACACACACACACACACACACACACTTGCCATGTCTGGGAGTAGAACTCCTACCCAACTTGCATGTTACACTATAGCATTATGCAGTTATTGCACATGCCATTGAGCTTATAGGGCTTGCCCAAGTCCAAAGGGGCATTTCAAGGTGACTGACATCAGCAGGCTTGCTAAAGTAGGGCCATGGGAGGTGTAGTGAGTGTGAATGGCCTCAAAATCATTAATCGTCAAACACACAGTTTCACAGTTGCCATGTCTGGGATTAGAACTCCTACCTAACCAGTATGTTACACTATAGCATTACACAGTTATCACAAGCACCATAGAGCTTATGGGGCTGAGACTTGGCCAGAGATTTATTTCAAGGTGACTGATTTCAGCATGAGTGCTAACATGGTCAAAGAAAGTGTAGTGTATGTGAATGAGCCACATACCATTCCTCTGGAAACAGACACAAAACACTCAGTCACACGCAACTTTACATTTGACAGGACTGGGTATACAAATGCTAGATGAATGCTGATTTGTACTATCATGTTACACAGTTATCACAAGCACCACAGACACTATAGGTCTGAGGGCTACCAAAAGCAAATGTCTACAGAGATTGACATTGGCACATCATGTGATATTGGCCAATTGGATGTGTGGTGAGTGGGACAGGCCTCATGATGGAAATATATCTGTCACTGTTTGTCTCTCTCTTCCCCACATCTCTTTGTGTGTATGTTTGACATATTATAGTGTGTTGACCTTGGATATGTGTGAGTAGCCCTATCCAATGTGTGTGCAAAACATGAAATGTGTTCAATGTGGTGTGTGTGTGCACAGACATCTGTGACTGACAGATATGTATAGTCCACTGTTGTTGTCAGACATGGGTTTCATTTCTCTAAGTGTAGCAGCATGCCAAGTATGACCTTCTGTATTTTGTTATCGGGTATGGGCTTCATTTCTCTAAATGTAGGAGCTTTGTTGTCAGACATGGGCTTCATTTTCCTAAGTGAAGGAGCATGCCCAGTATGACCTTCTGTATTGAGTGTGTGAATCCACTCCAGGTAGGTTGTAATTCAGTCCAGAATTTGGTGTTCTACACCTACAGCTAGTGACCTGTTTCTACAGGATATCTGTAGATAGGCTGACAATATGGAATCACAATGGACGAAGGATAGTTGGATACTGTAACTATTGTGTCTGTGCTGCTTGTGTTACATGGTTGGTGTTAGCAGAGATATTCAGACATATGCACTGTTTTACACTGTGATGTATTATGCCATCAACTACTGACAGATATACGTATTTGCTCACAGTTATTTCCTGGGAAATACAAGATGAATGAAGCTGTGTCCAGTATTGTGCTCTGCAGCCTACATATTCTTGCACACTCATGCCATTCTGGAGGGGTAGCAGCAGACACTTACTGATGGGTCTGTGTAAATGGTCCAGCACCTTGGTACTATGGTGGCTGAGGATCCCCCTGCTTGTACATTTATCAACATAATAGAATGGCCATATTCTGCTGTGGCCATACCTTTCAGCTGTACAGATTCGCCCAGGTTACTCAGAGGCAGGGTGTATATATCTGGTTATTTCCTCTTAACATTGTGGTTTATGAGCAGGTTTGTAGCCACCCATTACTGGGTTTGCAGGCAGGCGTAGTATGGGCACACATCAGAGTTTCAGACTTCACACACTCCATGAAGTCTATGCTTCTGCACCCCCCCCCACTCTGTTATTCTATCCTCTTCCTAACATTATGCAAGCAATATCTGAGAAGTATCCGTATAGTTGTCCCTTCATCCCAGCTGTATTTAGGGGTTGGTTCACAGTTCATGCAGTAGGGCGTGATGGGCATTCTACTGGGATTTGTCAACATGGCCTTGAATTTGTGTTCTGTGGACTGTGTTATTTTGTTAGTTGCGACCCCATGAGATAACATACATTGGCAGTGCGGGCGATGCACAGACCTTTGACAGAGGACTGTAGGGCATTTGGTAGTGATGCAGGCCATTTGTAGCAGGCCAGTGCATTCTGTCACTCCTGCAGTCCCAAGCTGCGAGCCACTGGATTCCTCTGGGGTGAAAGGGTAAGTGTGCGTGGTGTTAATGGCAATAGTTCCTGTCCATATTAATCCATTGTTCTGGATGCTGGAGGGTGCTGCTTACAGCGAGGGAAACACCTGCATAGGACACCTCTTCAGCATGCTGCATTCTGTGGGTATTCCCATACAGAATTGGGGTCATACTGTACTCATTCCCAACAGCAGGGATATGATCTGTGATAAACATGTGTCTGATGATGGGGTGAGCTGAGTGCATGTGTGATATGGAAGTTTCTTGCAGCTGACTCAAAGATATATCTGCAACATTCCCCTTATGCTGCCTTGTGCGGGGACATAGGCATTCTCTCATTACTTAATAACTGTGCTTTTTGTGGTCTGCCAGTGTGGTCAGAATACATCAGTATTCCATACTACAGAGACAACTAATGTGCTGCTAACCTGTATGTACAATTCCAAAGGTGTGTTCAGTTGACAGTTAGATTTTATGTACTCTGTCTAGGGTACTTCCACCTATGTAATGTGTGTATGTATGAGCCCATATTCATGGCATGTCCATCTTTCAGATGGTGACAGATATTGACATCTGAACAGTGAGTATGGATGACTGCTGAATTGGGTCTTGCTGGGATGCATTGTGGTTTGCACTGCAGTTGTCAGAACATGGCCCTATCATCAACAGTACTGGCCATAGGCCACTGAGACACAACCCTCCATGCCTACATGCTGACCACTTCCACACAATATAGAACACACAACAACCTAACACACAGACCCCTGCATATTGTACACATGCAACAATCTATCCTTTAAATTGGGCCAGCTCAGGTAATCTGTGCTCCACTGTTATTAAACCCACATGTACATGTTACTGCATTTCTACATAGGATTGTGAGGAGGGCACACCTGACAACTGTAAATATTTGCTATGACTATACTAGTATTTGAGGTATTCTGTTGGCTTCCATTTCATTTTGTATTCTGACCTACCATGCAGACTAGAGGCATGTCAGTAGAGTCAGATCTTAAGTTTTATTGACCTATATTTCAGTTTTAAGATTTCTTACCCTTCAGAACTAACATACAACTGCCAGACCTGTTGTAGTCTGCCTGCGTATCTTTTATTTTTATTTTATTTTACATTTGTTTACCGCAAAACTCCAACTGGACACAAGTCCATTTTCAGCGGAGGCCCGAGGAGAAAAGCTCCAAATATCAATACAGTTCAAAGGAGACAAAATGGTAACATATAAGAAAACATAACGACATACATATTAAGAATACAACTGAGCATACATAGCAGAGATTAACATTTTCTAAATTTCTGATAGTAAGCCATTTCCATAATGAGAGTTGTTACTTTTTTTTTTTTTTTTGAGAACATAACATTTTCTGAACAGTCAACCAGAACTTTAGAGGACTTGTCATTGAATAACAAATATAGATTGGGAAGTGGGGAGCAACCATTTGATCCTTAGCAGAATCCTAGCAACAGTGCAGTGGTATGGCTTAACCTGGGGAGCAACATAAGCATTGCCAGTTATTAAAGCAGTGGGTTTTGAGAAGTTTTTTAAATTGGACAGTAGAGGTGGTTGAAGTTAAATGGCTTGGGAGTGAATTCCAAGTTCTGGCAATGGAGTAGGCAAAGAGAGATTTACCAGCATCATTTTTATGTTTGATGACATTTATGTGGTTCTGATAAGTAGATCTTAAGGTTCTAGCAATAGTGAATTAGATTCTGAAGTGCTGGGGTTTTGTCAGGAAGGTAGTAGAGCCTGTGAGCTATTGAGAGTTGGTTGAATAGGAGTAGTTGAGGTAACTCAAACCAATTAAGTTGCTTGAGGGCTAGGCAGTGATGAGATCTATGAGAAGCATCAGTAGCAAACTTGGCAATCTTGTTGTATCATGACTCCATTTTGCTTAGTTCGGTGTGGTGAAGGTTAGTTAAGATAGGGGAGGCATATAGATAAGAGATGAGTCCTTGCTAAGGTGGCTTTGGTATGTTTAGTGATGAACTGTCTGTTCCTGTAAAGGGCACCAAGCTTTTTGTTAACTTTCTTAATTGTTTGGGCTATGTGTATGTCGAATTTTAGATTATTGTCAATTTCAACACCTAATAGTTTTGTGTGTGTTGTTGGGGTGATTTGTATGTTATCTTTAGATGTTATGGTAAAATCATTATTTTAGTGGAGGAGATCTACCAGGGCTAAAGAGAATGAGTTTGGTTTTTTTGGGATTAAGAATAAGTTTTATGTTAGTGAACCGTGTTTCTGCTAAGGAAAAGTTATTTTGGGTTATGGTTTTTAGCTCATGTAGGGTGGAAGAGGCACATAAAATAGTGCTATTATCTGCGTATTGCACTACTGAGGCAGAGAGTGAGGATGAAGCTATCTGGTTAGTAAATAGTGAGAATAGCAATGGACCTAGGATGGACCTTTGAGGGACACCTATGGCTACTGGTAATAGGGGGGACAATTGGCCTTGCCATAAGAATGCCTGCTGATGGTCTGATAGGTAGTTATTGAACCATGATATGGTGGAGGAGCTTATGTTAAGGGAAGATAGAGTTTCTAGAAGCATAATATGGTTAACCATATCAAAGGCTTACGATAAGTCTAAGAATATCAAGGATACAAATAGTCCATTGTTTCTATGGTGATTTCCAGTGCTGGTAAATGAGAGTAGTGCTGTGGTAGTGCTATAGGAAAGTCTGAAGTCATGTTGGGATATGGATAATAGGTCATTTTTTAGGAGGTACTGCATTAGTTGGGAATGAAGTACTCACTCTAATATTTTTGATAAAGGTGATAGAATTGCAATAGTGTGGTAGTTGGTAAGCTCAAGGGACCTCCCTTTGTGCAGTGGTATAATATGTGATATTTTCCATGAGTGAGGTACTTTACATTCTGATATTGAACTATTTATGAGAATGGACATGGAATAGGCTATAGCTTCTGCTGTTAGCTGAAGGCAGTCTGCAGGTAGATTGTCAGCTGCTAGAGTGGCTAGTTTAAGTTTTTCTGAGGAAGTTTAGCAATTGTATTAGTGGGGACTGGGTGCAGGGAAAACCTGGAGGAGTTGTTTGTTGTACTGAATTGGGTAGGGGCCTCTCTAGGTAAGGGGCTGCTAGCAATATTTTGGGTGTTGGCTAGGGCTTGGACTGTTTCAGTAAAGTATTTGTTAAATTGGGTGGGGATGTTGTCATGGTCATTTGGTAATACAGGGGTAGGAGTGGTGGATTTTCCTGGATGCAGTAAACTATTTATTGTGGCCCAGAATTTTTGAGGGTTGTGAGCATATTTTTCTTGCATGGTTTTATGGTAATTAGTTTTATCAAGTTTTATTAGTTTTTTAGCTTTGTTGCCGAGTTCAAGATAATTCTGTCTCAAGGTAGTGTTTTTTGTTTGTAAAACTGCAACCAGGTTTTGTCCCTTTCTTTCATTATGACTTTAGTATCTTTTGTTAGCCATGGGGCATAGTTAGTTTTGATTCTACTGGTTCTGGGGGGTGCATGACAGTTTAAGATTTTTAGGAAGGTGTAGTTAAAGTACTGCATGGCTTCGTCTAGAGATAGTTGCTTTAAATGAGTCCAGTTACAACATTTTAGTGAATTGATTAGGTCATTAGCTCTGAAGGCCTTTTTGTTACATACTACTCTGAGGACAGGTTTCATATTGTGGTGGGATTGGTTCCTAATTAGATAAGTTGTTTGATGGTCACTCAGGCTGTCAGGAAGACAGCCTGATTGTTGAGCCAGCGTGGGGTCTGATAGCAGAATCCAGTTTAAGATGGACTGCCATTTGGAGGTTTTGTCAATTCTTGTGGGGGCAGTTATAATTTGGTTAAACCCATGGAGGTTAATGTGGGTGGTGGGATTTTGGCTGGAACAATCAGACCAGTCAATGTGAAAGTCACCTAATAGTATGGTTTCTTGTGGAAAGGAGGATGACATCCAGTTTAGTAGGCTTTCCAGTATGGTAGTATTATTACCTGGTGGGATATATATCCACCTGCAATAATTATTTGTTTATTGGAGTTAGGTTTTAATTTGGCTAGAATTAGTTCTACACCTTTGACTTCTTGGGAATTACACTCAAATTGTTCAATAGTGAGGTGGTTTTGGAATACTATTGCAACACCGCCTCCCTATCTCTACATATAATATTGTATCCAATTGCAGTAATTTCATTATTGTGATGTTTAGGTTTAAGCCAAGTTTCTGTTAACACAACAATATCTGGTTTGTATAGAGCTACTAGGGCATGAAGGTCCTGTATTTTGTTAATAATACTTTGTATTTTGTTAATAATACTTCTTACATTAATGTTTAAAAGGAGGAGAGATGAGGTTGGTCTTAGATATAGAGGATTTAGGTTGTTTTAAGTTTCTGTTGTTAGATTTGTTGGGTCCTGGATTAGGGTGAATGTCCCCACAGCAAGTCAGTTTTTGAGTAGGTATAGATAGAGTTTGTTTAGTTTGTGTAATAGCTTAGCTTGTTTCTGGGAGGACGGAGGGCTAGTTTTGTATGTAAGATTATTATATAGGAAGGTGGAGGTAAGGTTGCAGGGTGATATAGGGAAATGTCCTAGTTTTATGGGACTGGTTAGGGATTCTGTCTGCCATGGCGGTGGGGAGATGATATGAAGTTGTGTGTGATAGGAGGAAAGGATGGACATCAGAAGGAGAGAAAGAAGATAGTTAATGAGAAAAATAATACCTTTAGTAGCTAGGTGTGATGTTTATAGGACATCATATTGAGTTGCAAGAGGAGATGGGTGAGTGTAGGAGTGCTATCAGTAACTATACTGGTTAGGTGTTGAATAGGGGTGTGGTGAAGTGTTCTAGTATGGGGGATAATAGGTGAGGTGATAATTGGGAATGAGATGTGTTGGGGGTGTGGTCTTTAACTATAAATATAGTTAATGTGGGGATTTCTGGGAATGGGGGTAGGGTATGGAGCAAAGTGAGCCCGAGCATTAACAAGGGAAAATGGAGCGGGGCAGCACCTTCCTGTAGGTGCAGCAAACAAGAAAAAGAAAAACAATCAGTGAGGAAGTCAGATACTTCAGCAGAGGAGAGAAATGCCTTAATTAATGTCAGAGATTCCTTTCTGTTTTTGTTTTTGTACAAATCTAAGAAGAGGAACTGAGAGTCGCTAGGCTGGGAGCAAGGCTAGGGAGGTGAATGAAAGAGACTATGATAGTGAAAAGGGAGAGTCTGGGTTTGAGGGTAAGAGTAGAGATTCTATGTGGGAGAAAGAGGTCAGAGAGATTCTATGTGGAAGAAAAATGTCAGAGGGAGGAAACAGACAAGTGGTAGGAAGAGTTATGAGGGACTATGCCAGTAGGAGACAAGAGAGTAGAGGGATAGAGTTAGCAGAGAAAGTGGATGGGTGTGAGGTTATGTGGGAAGGTGAATGACTTAAAGGCTAGAGAGAACAGGGGTAGTGGGGTGGGAGTACACAGGGAGTGCTGTATCAGACGAGGGGCAGTACTTTAATGAGGCACACAGTAGGCACAAAGTAATATTTTACATAAAGTGGGTATAGAATATTAGGATTAGCAAATACACAGTGTAACATATGTTGTTAATTAACTACACTGTTGCTGGATAGGAATTCCACCAAAGGAACAACACTCATAAAGGGAGTGGTGGAAGTCCTTAAATTGTTTGGTGGCAGGGACCTGAGAGAGAGAGAGAGAAAGAGAGAGAGAGAGGATAAGGATAAGGTAAGTAAGAGCAGTATTTAGCTGCAGCAAGGCAGTAGTGAGGGCTATGTTATAATAAAGGAATAAGGCTAAATATGGATGTGAATAGGAAGTAGAAATGAGGGAGTAGGAGGGAAATGTTAGCTTAAAACAGGAGTATCATAGGGACAGACAGGAGAAAAAAGGTAGCAAGGTAGTAGAGATTAGAGATTGGTTAAAGAGAAGAGTTAACAGAGTAGGGAGTAAAATACAGTTTACGTAACAATTGGCAATGTCGTGTAGGTCTGGAGGAGGGCTGTTCTCCATTGCCATCAATTGGAGGTCTTAGCTTTCTTTCTTTTTGGCCATCTACACCGATCCTGCTGACTGAGGCTGTTGTTGGGTATGTGAGCCTCATTGCCATGCATGTGTGTGTCCTATGGACACACATTTGGGCTACCACATGTACTGCAGTGGGATTTGTCACCTTGTCTAGTACTGCCTACTTTGTTGACACCTTTATTTGTTATGGATTTCATGCTGCCCATATAGGTGTCCACTATCTGCTGCCATCCCATTCAGCTACCCAGTTTCCTTGCATGCTCACATCCATACCATAGATACAACTAACAGAGCATACTACTCCATTCAGCAATTGATAGGAAGACTGACTTACCTTGTGGCTGTGCCAGTATTGAGGATGGTGCTGGAGGACTGACCATGTTGGATGCACATAGTACACTCTCTATACATGGTAAAGCACAGGTAGTGTCATGTTTGGCATCCCTTTTACTGTATGTGTGAGTAAGAGAGAGGTGTCATTCCCTGGGTCCCTACCATGTCAGTGTATGTGCTATGTGTTGCCTCTTTGCCAAAGCCTGGGTATACTGGGCAGACCTCCTTCTGCCTACATGGGCAGGCTCAGGTTTTCCTCCTCTGAGTCACTCTGTGCCTGTGCTGGCCTTGACAATGGTGGGGGGGCTGTGTGGCCCTGCCCCATGCTGTTCCTGCTGCAGGTATTTCTGAAGGATCATATTGTGTATCATGGCACATACAATGAAAATTTGTGTACATGTAGCTGAAGAGTACTGCAAGGCTCCATCAGATATGTCCAGGCACTGGAACCATGACTTGAGCATCCCAAACACATGCTCTAGTATGATTCTGGATTGTGTGTGCCTCTTTATGGAGTTCTTGTTCAGATGTGCATACATTTCTGATGGATGTCATCAGCCATGGCTCCGGTGCATAACCAGCATCCCCCACTAGGTGGCCATATGGGATGTCCTCACTGGCAAATCTCTGGTACAGCTGTGTCATATGCCAGATGTGGGAGTTGTGATAGCTTCCAAGGCTGCCAGCACACACATTCAAGATAAAGCCCTGGATGACCTGGCAGTTGATGGAGGGGAAGAGTTGATGGAGGGGAAGCCCTTGTGGTTTATGTAGACCCTACCCCGCTCACCGGGTGGTACTTTGATGTGTATGTGCGTGCAGTCTATACCACCCACTACCTCAGGGAATTCTGCTATTTGGTGGAAGAGATGTATTTTGCTTGTCAACAACTCACGAGTGTTGTGGAAATATATGTGTTCACTGGCATGTGCTGACATGGCATCTAGGAACTGGTGGAGTACCCTGGATGCTGATGCTTGTGAGATCCCCATGATATCCCCAGTTGGCCTTTGGAAGGTACATGTGTCTAGTATTTTTAACCCTACACATACCTTGGTATCCACTGGGATGGGTTCCCCTCTGTTGGTTCTGTGTGTGAGGCATGGCCGGCACAGCTCAACAATTTGCTGTAGGATGTCTTTGTCCACCCTGTAGCGCTCCAGTATCTCCAGCTCATGTAGCCCCTGGTAGGTTACCTGGTTCTGTACATTATTCTCCTTCTCCTCACTGTGTGTTGGTCATCAGCATTCTCATCCTCACCACCCTCAGCTTCTTCCACATAGTGATATATGACAGCGACAGCAGCCCCTTTCATTTTGTAAGTTTTGTCAGGTAAAATTTCCCCATCTGTGTACACTGGTGGTGTAGAGTTTGTGAGAAAAAACAGAATGAAAGGTGTTTGCATAGTTTATAGTAGTGGACTGAGTTGGGCTGCTGCCTGTGTAATTGGCTGATTCTGATACATTTCACCTGCCAGCTATGCTAGTTCTCCTTGATTGCCTTTCTACTGCTGTTTTCCCTTCCCATTGCCTTCCCGTTTAAGACCCGAGGAGCGGCGCGCATACCCAGTGCTTAGATATGAACAGAGCTGCTATTTCCTGTGGTTTTTTTTTTGTTTAAAACACGGTGCGCAGCGTGCACACCCATTCAAGCAATGTAAATACTGCTAGGCAGCCTCAGACACACCCACCTTCTTTAGCTGTGCTTAGCTAAGGGCAAACATGGACCACAGAGCTCCAATAAGCTTACAGCATGCATGACAATCCCCATTATGAGGTTATCTACCTCTTATGCTTACACCGTGGTGTTCCTGCACCTAAACGGTTGGGTGTACGCTAACACTGAGGGGAAATCTGTGATTCAGTATCAATCCCCTCATTTGCATAAAACTGACTGCTAATGCATGGTTACAAAACTGACATTCAGCCTTCCCCCTTAGCAACCACTTTTACATAGTATTGTTGTCTTATGCATGCCATTGACTATTATGGCAGAATGCTGGTTTTGGTTCTAAAGCTTATTTCCAACATTTTTCCTTATTTTCGGGTCGATCCTGTTGGCGCACCACTGCCCTATGCTTAAACGGCCGAAATCGGCCAAAAAAAAAAGTAATTTTTTATAATTTTGCAACTATTCCCCATGCCAATGTCCATATATTTGGCCATTGGCATGCCTACTACATTGAATACATGCTTTCTTTGGAGCTGTCATACCTCTGTTTTGTAATTTGCAGAAATGTATTCAGTTAGTAACTGAATACATTTCTGCAGGTTACACCATTCCTGGAAAGATGCCTGCCTGCTTCCTGGATTGCTAATTCACCTGATTTGCATGGTTTTCACCAGCAAATGGGATAATTCACCTACAAGAACTGTGTCCATGCAGGAATAGTGTAGGAGCACTCGTGCACGTCCCGGGAGCTCGTTCCTGGATCACTCGTCGTCCATATTGCGTGCATCAGCTCTTGCACTATTCCTGCATGCTGTACAGGAATAGTGTAACCTGCAGAAATGTATTCAGTTACTAACTGAATCCCAGGGAATGTCTTGGCCCAACTGTTTCTAAAATTGCTGGAGTTTGTGTATGACATATATACACTCAAAATGCAATGGGCATAGTGCTAATTTCTGAGTTGCTGCATGAAGAGCTGCAAATGCACTAAACAATGAGTAGCACCAGCATGCTGAGCAAACCAGCACATAAGACAAAAGGATCATATTGATAATGGAATAAATAGTACTGGAAGAACAGAAAAATTCTACCTTATCTGATCCACCAAACTAATGCTCTGTATTCTCTAACTACATGGATACTAATTTGAGTCCAACAGAGGAGCAGAATGGTAGGCCTTCATGTGCATATACACATTAGTAAACCATGTGTCATGTAATGTACTGCTGCACCTCAAAAATAGGACATGGCTGAACTGCTGCACTATAGCACTAGGACTTGGTTGCAGTGCTGCATTGGGGCACCAGTACATGACTGAAGTGCTACACTGAAGCACTGGGATGTGGTTTTAGGGCTGCACTGGGGCACCAGGACACAGTTGTACCACTAGGACTTGTTTGTAATGCTGCACCATGGAGTTATAAGTGTACTGATGCCAAATGTATAAGCATTCAGGTCACTTGTTTTGAAGTCAGCATAATGACTGCCCGCCCCTCTTGTAAATTTGTGTTTGGATACTCCTTCTGGGCCCATCTCATTTGCTCACTCAACTGAGTGCAGTGAGATCATATTCTGATTTCAGGCACTCCTACTGTGCACAAAGAGAGCATCTGGGAAACAGAAAAAAAAATTAAGCTTGTTTCCTGCCTTTCCTGTTAAGTGGTATAGACTATTTGTAGGCTTCTGAGCCCCCAAGCCCTTCTGTGTTGGAGGGAAGCCTTCTAACTTAGTTTTTTTTTCTTATAACAAGCCAGTTTTCTAGTTTCAGCACTCAAATCTGTTTCTTTGATCTCAGCACTTGTTCAGAAAAAAAAAAAAAAAATTCATCTGCTTTTACTGTGCTTGTGTTTCTACCTACTTTATTTTACTTTTGCATCATCTTAAAAGTACTCAATTGTATTTATTACTGCTTGGTGTAACTCATTCTAAGCCTTTTGGTTTAAACACTTGGGCTTCGGACCAGTTGTTTTGCACTGAGAGGGTTTGTGGTCTGCACTGTAGTGGCAGAACAGGTAGCTTACATCCTTCTAGGTTGGGAACTGCTGATTGAGGGCTCAGTGTCTGTTATTCTAAAAGTGTATTAATTCTGGTTTAAGCACTTGGGCTTTCAGGCCAGTTATTTTACATTAAGAGGGTTCGTGGTCTGCACTCTTGTGGGAGGAGAGGCTGGACTCTGCCCTTCTGAGCTGGGAATTTCTGGTTAAAGGCTTATAGTGCATGCATATCTGAACTGCTTCTTACTGAAGTTGGTGCCTTGTTTGCTGTGGCATAGACTGGATTCGGGCCTGCTGGATCTAGCTTTGTTTGTGTAACTTGAGCACTAATCCAGGCATTCTCTAAAGTATTCAATTGTATTTATTACTGCTTGGTAGTAATTTGATTAAAGTGTAGCTATCATTCTAAGTCTTTTGGATTAAGCACTTGGGCTTCAGACCAGTTGTTTTACATTAGGAAGGTTTGTGGCATGCACTGTGGTGGCAGGACAGGTAGCTTTCATCCTTCTAAGTTGGGAACTGCTGATTGAGGGCCCAGTGTCTGTTATTCTTAAAGTGTATTAGTTCTGGTTTAAGCACTTGGGCTTCAGGCCAGTTATTTTACATTAAGAAGGTTCGTGGTCCGCACTCTTGTGGGAGAAGAGGCTGGACTCTGCCCTTCTGAGCTGGGAATTTCTGGTTAAAGGTTTACAGTGCCTGAATATTTGAACTGTATCTTACTGAAATTGGTACACCTTGTTTTCTGTAGCATAGACTAGATCCAGGCCTACTGAATCTAACTTTGTTTATATGCTTGTTGTTTGTTTGCTTGTTATTTCCCTGGAACGCTAATTCCACCTAATACGCCGCTTCTCAGCGCTTCTGTGGATCACTAGTGATATCTGCATTGCTTACTGTACTTATTTCCTTGTTTCACTTGAAAGAAAGTTGCTGTTTGTCATTTATGCATTTAAGTTACCTGTAACACATTGCACTTAAGTTACCTGGCACTTGCTCACTAAAGCAATTATTTAAGTCAGCACTAAAAATTAAAAGCACTACACCCTCACTCTCCACTGGCCCTTGTTTTCAATTATTAAGGAATTCCCAATATTATTCTAGCATGTCCAAAGGTCAGTTGTCAATCTCCTCTGGTCCAGCTGGTGAATCTGGGAATCTTGAGGCAATGTTACAACTGCCTCATGTACACAGACAACCCTCTCCTCCTCCCAACAAATTCCAACACATGTGAGAGATGCAACCATATAGCCAAACTGGAGGCTAAGCTCTCTCAACTCAGTACTGGCATAACCAGTCAGGAGGAGAAGGAAACCACACTCACTACAATTCCAGTCTCACATAGACCTACCACGACAGCAAACCAAACACATAATCACACAAAACATACTCGGAGGCTCTAAATAAAGATCTGCCTAAGCAGCAGAGACCTCCAAAGCAGACACCCAAGCAACCGCTACCCCAAAACAAAACACGTGCAACACATATCTCACAAAGCCAGTGTGCCGAACAGTCACAGCCCTTAAGACTAAACAACACACCTGATACACTTGTAATAGGTGAATCTATCGTCAGGCACACTGACGTCCCGCTCACCAGGCTAAACAAGGAGAGGGTCACGGTGAGCAGCCTGTCGGGCGCTAGGATCCACCACATAACACAAGCACTCAGGTCACTCCAAGGCAAGTACAAATATGACTCAGTCATTGTCCATGCTGGTGTGAATGACCTGAGACGTACCTCCCTGGACTACATGAAAAGAGACATAAAGGAGCTCTCTGAGCATGTAGCCCAGGCCAGTATGACCCTGACCTTGAGTAGCATCTTACCCTCACCAAGAATGATGCCACAATATGAAGACAAGATGATCAATTTCAACAATTGGCTTAAGTACTGGTGTCATTCAAAGGGGATCCAATGCCTGTCAGCTTGAGATGATATGCTCGACAAGCCACGATGCTTCGCTAGGGATGGCTTGCACGTGTCACCCCTAGGCTTTTGGATATTGGCAAAGGCTCTTGCTACCCCTATAGTGCCTTTTTTAGGTAAGGCTCAAAAGACAAACCCACCTCCATAGGTATCACAAGGGATAAGAAACTAAGAGTAATGCTACTCAACGCCAGAAGTCTAAACCTCAAGATGCACACACTTGAAACTCTCCTTAGCATGGAGAACATCGATATCTGTGCAGTAACAGAAACCTGGTTCAGGGCTCCCAAGAGCACCCCAGCACTACCAGGTTATACCTCATACCATGCTTTTCGGCCCCAAAACTTGGACCGAACCACAAAAGGAGGGGGAGTATCGATATTCATCAAAGATACCCACACCCCCAGGTTGGTGGCAAAGCACGAAGCATCAGAGACTATCCATGTGCAACTAACAGTGGGTAAAACTGCCTTCCAGTTTATAGCCTGCTACAGACCACCCTCCCAAACCCAGGAACCCCACTCGGCCTTCCTGAGAACACTGGAAAATATGAAGGTCTCTCCAAACACCATTATATTAGGCAACTTCAACTACCCAAACATAGACTGGGAGCATTACTCTAGCTCCAACACCCTAGCCCAAAGGTTCCTAGAATTTATAAACTCAAATGCTATGGAACAACTTGTTACCACTCCCACAAGAGGGGAAAACATACTGGACCTGATCATCACCAACATGGGGACTCTATGCTCCAGACCATAAACTAATCTCACTGGATATTCACATCCCGACCCCACCCCCTGCCCAGAAAACCACAGTGAAAAACTTCTCTAAAGCAAATTTCACACTCCTCAAAACAGAGGTGGAATCCTTCAAAGCCCCCAGGCCTGTGAAAAATATGGCCCAGACCGCAGAATCCATTATAAATGCATTTATGAACACCTTCAGGAATGCATGGATCATGCGATCCCGAATAAAACCAAGACCCAGTCCTCCAAAGGTGGACGTCCTGTCTGGTGGACCCCAGCCATAAACAAACTATACAATAGAAGGAGGAAGCTACTAAATGATAGAGCAAAATCCCAAAAAGGGAAGGCATCACTGATCAGTATTAGCAAAAAACTACGGGCACTCATAAAATTGTCTAAGGCCAGTTTTGAGAGAAGAATTGCACAGGACACTAAGGATAATCACAAGGCTTTCTTTAGTTATGTTAGGAACCTGGGTGGTAATTCCCAGATATGCTCAGAATTAGTCCAAAATGACAAAAAATACACTGAACCCACAGACATTGCCAACATCCTAGCTGACAGGTTCAGCGCAAACTTCTCCCCCCCTCCCCACCAAAAGGGCAAATATCTATCCCAGCAGAGTGCTGCCCCCCTGACATCTCAGATGCTCAGGTAAGAGCCGCCCTCTCCAAAGCAAAAAACACAGCATCAATGGGACCAGATGGTGTCCTGAGCTGCGTCCTACATGAACTCCAAGAAGAGCTAAACCCAAACATAAAACTACTGTTCAATCTCAGCCTTACTACAGGATATGTGCCCAAAGAGTGGCGTACAGCAACAGTGGTCCCTCTCCATAAAGGTGGTGCCTCAACGGATCCTGGAAACTATCGCCCCATAAGCCTGACTAGCTTAGTCTGCAAAGCTATGGAAAGGATCATCATGGACCTCATAAATAAAGATATTGGGGACCTACAGACACTGGATCCTACCCAGTTCGGCTTTGTTAAGGGCAGATCCTGCCTTTTAAACCTGGTTGATTTCTTTGAAACAGTCACCAAGGCGATTGACGAGGGGAAGGTGGTCCACACAGCCTACCTGGACCTCGCTAAAGCCTTCGATACAATACCCCACTTGGGCATTATAGATAAGCTCACCAGCTTAAATATAACCCCCTATGTCGCTAGATGGATTGCAAACTGGCTCAAGGACAGAACACACATGGTTAAAATTGCTGGAGCCATGTCAGACTCCAAACTAGTTACAAGTGGTGTCCCACAAGGCTCAGTCCTGGGACCTCCCTTGTTCGGTATATATTTCTCGGAGGTACAGGCCAACACGGAAGGACTGTGGATGACCAAGTTCGCAGATGACTGCAAACTGGGCGCCATAATCGACTCTCCAGCCGACACAAGCATCCTCCAAAAAGGCCTCATAGAAACAGACAACTGGTGCCAGAGCCATGGCCTCAAGCTAAATGCCAAAAAGTGTATAGTCATCCCCTTTGGCAAAAACAAAGTGCCTAAAAATTACCACATAGGTGGTAATCCATTAAGTGCAGAAGAAGTAATTAGGGACCTGGGGACCCAAGTTGATAGCAATCTCTCATTTGACAAACTTGTGGCCAAAGTGGTTAGAAAAACATTTTATATAGCCCACCTAATCATGAAGGGATTCACATCTAGATCAGGGGAGGTCATCGTGCCTCTTTACTCATCCCTCATCAGGCCCATAATTGAGTACAATGCCCCTTTTGGGATGTACCTTACCAGACACCTGCAGCAACTGGAAAGACCCCAAAAGTACCTCACCAAGAGGATCAAAGGGCTCAAACAGATGTCATATGCTGCCCAGTTAAAGAAACTCCAGCTCTACTCAGTGGCATACCGCCTGTTCAGAGGTGATCTGTGCCTGACGTATAAAGCCATGTCCAACCTGGAATTAATGGACATGCTGCACCTCAGAAAATCCAAATCCCATCGAGCTACGCGCTCGAGAGACTTGAACCTCAGCACTGAAATAAATAGGACATGCTGGACGGACAGATTCATAAGCTTGAGGCTCCCTTCACTCTGGAATAAAATCCCACTCCAGGTTAGGCAGAGTCCCTCATTGACTCTCTTCAAGAGGAATCTTGATGAGTGGATGGGAGATCGTAGGTTTACCCCAGGTATCACTTCTGTGTCACTGTTAGACAGAGGCACAGTATACTAACCTCGAAAAAGGGCATAGCAAAATAAATTTAAAATGGGTGGCGAAAGCCAAACACATTCTGGCTAGGCTTATAAATGCCCTATGGCAGATAGCCTAGTATGAACCTATGAACCTATGAGTATGGCTAGTGGTAACATGTTCAAATAGTGCATTGATCACTTGCAGTGATTCACAGACAGTTGCACTAAGTAGTTTCATTAGCATAACATCCATAACTATCTCTTGTTAGTGCAATATGAAATGGTGGCATCATTTTTGGCAGCACTTACAACGGTACAAATTTGAAATAAAGAAATTTCAATAAAGTGTCTTTAAATATTCAGTGTCCTACAGTTAAGGAAGGAGTCCTGCCTCATAAACCAGCTCAGCTACAATAGCAAACCCTATAGCTGAAGTTAGAGAGATTGAGCTAGATGTCATTGTGTATGTGTAACTGGGAACCCATGACACTTGTGTGATACTATGCCATCGACCTGCGGCTAGGACATGGTTTACACTATGAACAAAGGATGTGAGAAGGACATGCTACAAAGTTGTAAAGTTCTTAAGTGATATTGTAAAGCAAGGTTACAGTACATAAATAGGGGAGCTGTTCATAGTACTTATTGCACCTGATAACCAACTGCATAAGGAAGGAAGGTAGCTTGTAATCATATGTATGCACATCTCACAGTGCACTTTATACACCCAGAAGCATGTTTTGCCAACAGGTGCACAGTAACTGCCATGCTACATAAAGGATCTAATGCATTGACTGGTTCACTAGTTAGGAGAATGAAATACTACTGCAGAGCTTCTGCGCAAATGACACATGACTCCTGGGAAAAGGTGCTGCAAAAAAGTATAATCTGGGCCACGTTTGTCAGGATGTGAATCATATGGGCAACCAAAATAAGGCTCTACGATAGGTGCTATGAAGGGCTACTGATACAGTACTGTATGCAAAGGAGAAGCCACTGGAAATTGCAAATGACAGGTCCATCATAGGTATGGACCACCAGTGGTGAAGCAGCTTACCAAGGTTGAGCTTTCAGTGTTACTCACTAGCCACAGAGAACAGCTGCTCAAACTAGGGAGGTTGGTGCCTCAGTTATGAGAGAGCTGGGCTGACAACCACGACCTCTCGATCAGTAGGTGAAACACAAGATTAGTAATTTTGATTACAGTACAGTATAGTACACTCCACTGCATGTTTAAGGGAAGGATTGATCAAGGACCAGCTGCATACCTGTCCTTCCAGCCACTTCTGCTTTGCAATTGTATCAACGTGCATATCAGGGAATGTCTATCAATGTATATTACAGATGTATTGTATTGTGTAGCAGGATGCATGAAGCACTTGGTTATTATAGAAGCATATGTATGTGAGCTGACAATGGTGTCATGTGTGTCCATCCTTTCTTATATCCTCAGTTGGAGGATCTAGCAAGACAGGGCAACATAGGGTAATGTCAGCAGGCCAAACTAAGTTGACATTAATTTCAACATACAAATGATATAGTCTGATGACACAGTGGCAATATTTGTAACACTACAGTGGGAGGGATCACCTACATTGACCATTAAATAGACCATTTTAGAGGTGCAGTCTGAGAATACAGCCTCACCAGTTCATCAGTTTATGATGGACATCTTGTACCTATGAGTTCCTCGGCTCCACCTGTGTCCTCAGCTAATGCATCATCTGAAATATGCACTACACCGCCTCTGAGGTTCATATGCAGACAACAGAGGATGGCTATGGGAGAGTGCATGTAGTGTTTTTATGATTCCATGAGTGTCCCTGATATGGCATCAACACTTGGCATTAAACAGCTGATATGCAGGTCAGTTATCCAGGAATAGAACATTGTTGATATGGTGAGTGTGCTCTTTGGCTTTAGGAATGACAAGCACCAACTGAAGAGAGAGGCAGTATACAATGCTATTGAGGCCTCTGGTGGTAAATTTTGTTTCCATAGGTGTCCCCATGACACATATTGTAACTGCCATCAGGTGTGCTCCTATTGGTTTTCTATTGGTTATGCTGCTCATAGCCATTAGAGGGTCTGATTGCAAAGTGCACAGCTATAGACCATCCCAAGACAGATTACACGGACAGCATCATTATTACTTGTGGGAACATCACCTGTCAGACCCAGTTTTGGGCGTCAATCTTGTCATGGGCAACAGGGCTCACAGACCTGTAATTCCACTCCTTCTGACACAGGCTGTATCAGGCCCTGACACCACAAGTCAGTAGAGTGGCACCACCAGTGGTCATATCATGGCAGGTTGACTCGCCTTCTGGAGGAAATGACTCTTGACTGCTCACAACCTCCCACACTACATGCCACTGTATTCACTTCCCATCACCTCACCCTATATTAATGTGCTAAGGTCAGGTGCAACCGTGCATGGTATACATAGTCAGTAGCACTCGTTTTAGGGAATTCAGGAGCAAGTGCAGACAGCCGCAGCTAAGCCATGATTCATAGATGCCAGTTACGCCAATTTGCTGTGCCCATGGATGTAGGTATGCAAATGAGCAGATAATGAGATGGAAATGACTTAAATGATCTTATGCTAATTAAAGCTATTTTATGCATATTGCAATTCATAGTCAGTTTTTTTCCCACTTTCCTGTGCTTGTCACAGGTGCAGTATAAAAACAGAAGACTCGCCAAAAGCATAAGAGGTGCAACTGGTGAAAATGTTACAGTATCTCTTGCGGTGAGCTTTGTTGTTTCTAGTTCAGAATTGTTTGTCTTGGCTGGGTCAAAACCATTTGCACCCAGCAGTGCTCATCCACCATGGAGGTGAAATTATGGGCAAAGGAAAAATCATTATAACTTTGATAATCAGGAAATCCTTGATAGGTTTAGAGTGGACAGGGATATTATAAGGGATTTTGTGGGCATGTTTAATCCCCATAGTAGCAGTGGGAGGAATGCATGGACATCCTTTTCCTGTGCACACCTATGTATGTATATCTCCATAGACAGTTTGGGGACACCTTGGAGATTTCACAGGCTTCTACTGAAGGAGCTCCTGGATGTAATCTTGGGTTATGTGATCAATATATCAATTTTCAGGTGTCACCTCAGGACCAAGCTCAGACTATAAGTGCATTTTATAGGATGGCACATTTCTCTGAGGTACTCAGTGTGATAGCTTGCAACCATGTCTCAATTAGGGCACCTTTTGGTACATAATAGGAAAGGTTTCCACTCCATTAATTGCTAGGTAGTGTGTGATATATGGAAGTGCATCACCAACATCTCTGCTCAGCATCTTAACAGTGCACTTGATTCCTATATCTGCACACTAGCTCACTCTTCCACTGCTTCCTGCATGGTAACATGCCCAGTGAAAGGCTTGTTAGTAAGTGGAATTTTTTTTTTTAAGTGCATAGTTATTAACGTTAAAGGCAATTGTATATTAATCTGTATTTTCTTGATTTGCCCCCCCCCCTTTCTCTTTCTCTCTCTTTTTTCTTTCTTTCTTTACTTTTCTTTTTTTGTAACATGATGCCAGATATCCACTGAAGCCATGGCCCATGGCTCTGGTGAGAAATCCATCTGGAGCTGTGGAGGAGAAATATAACACATTCCTGTCTCAAGCCCGTATTGTGATCGAGAGGGTGTTTGGCCTTCAGAAGAGCCATTTCAGATGAACAGATAAGCATCTGTATTACCTAATCAAATGTTTAGGTTAGTGAATACCTAAAAGTCGACCTGGTAATATCAAAAAATTAAAACAGCAAACGGCCAATTTGTCATAGGGAATGCATTCCCTCGGCCGCAAAAAAAAAATTTAAACCAAAATGAAGTGGGGGGAGGGCTTCACCCCCAACACCCACCTATGTGGGGGGCTGTGCGCCCCACAGCCCCCCTAACTAAATATACCAACTCCGAGATCGCTCTACAGTGGGGAAAGGGGCAAAATCTGCAAAATGGCCAAAAGAATTCTTTCCCTGCGTTAATTCGGCCATTCGCGTTTTTTTGCTTTCGCTATTACCAGATCAACATTTAAGTATTCAGTAACCTAAACATTCAATCAGGTAATAGAAATCCCATAGATAAGACTGAGGGTGCCCTTCAGTATGACCTAGCTACTGTGTGTAGGATGTTCATTGCCTGTTGCATTCTGCATAATATGGTTATGTGCCAGTCTTGTGGTGAAGTGACCCATACTGTCACTGCAGCTCTCAGCTGTAGTCCCACTATGACTAATTATTTCCAGCCAGCAGGATTAGTAAGAGAACACATGCAGCACAGGTTAAGAGTTGGCATCTATTCCCGAACTATGGACCAGGGTATTCAGGTTAGTGTTTCCTTTCTTAAAAAAACAAAGAAACAAAAAAAACCATATAGAGCATAACTGATGTATGTAGTGATACATGTGGGCTATGCTGTGTGGTGCATGGTCTACTGTCACTGTCCATCTGATATTCTCTCTCATCTTAAAATATTTTTTATTACTAGCTGTTTGCCTAAATGCCCACTAATTCATGTGTAGTAATGCTGAAAGGCAGCAAATCAATAAACAACTCAACAGCTGCACATGCTGCATTTAATAACAGTATAATAATAATAATAATAATAATAATAATTATTATTATTATTATTATTATTATTATTATTATTATTATTAAGTATTCAATATAAACTGGTACTGTCAGCAGTGACAAATTTAACTTTCATTTTCAATTTGTCTGTAAAAAATAATGTTGCACTGCACATAAAATTTCTTTCTTACTGTCATGTAAATTATTAATGAGTTCAGAGTCTTTCTTCAGTTTTGCATTGCTGAGGTATGAATGTACTTAACATATGTATATAGATTTCCATCCTTCCCACAACAGAATTTAATTTAGGCAGAAAAGTACAAGTCTGCAGTTTCAGAATATGGTGAAAATAATTGCTGGAATCGGAATAGCTACACATATATGTCCACCCTACCACCACCACCACTACCACCAACAACAACAACAACTAATCCTTAGATTCATTACACAGGCATACTTATACAGAAATGTTAAGTCACAGTAGCTTCAGATCAAATGAGTCATACACATCTCTTACTGATTGGTCTGCTGATGGGGCAACAGATCTGGAGGATGAGCTACCATGGGAACTGTAAAATGAGTTAGTGTGACAGTGTGATCTGGAGGAGTAAGGTGATCATCCTGTCAGTGACTTGACAGTGCTTCATGAACATGACATTGACCTGGAATGTGAGGTTCTCCTAGGTATAGATGACTGTTGACAAGGCCTGTAAGAAATGTGTTGTGATTGCTCATTGTAAGTGCTGACAATACTGTCTTGAGAGACAGTGTTAGTATCATGTGATCTTCCTGCATCTGTCTGCATAGTTCCCCGTCCCCGTCCCCTTCCCCTGATTAACCAAGGTACAAAAGGAGGCTGCAAATTATGCCTGGTGTGCCACCATGCTATGCATCAGTGAAATCATGGCATTATCCTTGCTCTCTGTCAGTTTAAAGTACGGTTTGAAATCTTCATGCATTCCCTGTAGGACTCTAACCATTTCTAGCTGACTTTCTGTTGCACAGGTTTGAACCCTAACTATTTCATGACACATGTCCTACTGTGCTTCCAATGATTTATGTGTTTCCTGAGAGAGTTCAAAATAATTTCTGCACCCTTTGTAATGTCACTGTGAGTAATGTGGCCTCTGCCTGGCTGCCTTCATCCTGACACTGTTCTTCTGTATGTGGAGACACTGGTGTAGAACTGCATGCTTGCTCCTGCTGTACAAGTGTGAGTGGAATGTCAGCCCATGCAGCATCACTTTCTGTAGAGTTACTAACGTGAGTTGAGAGAGCCTGTCATTTCACTGGGAGACTGCCTGCCACTTCCCTCAGGGTGCCTCATAAATACAACTACATCATCATCATCATCATCATAACACAGCTGATGCAATACCTAACCTCAAAAAACCTGCTCTCAAAAACATGACATGGCTTTAGGCTATAGCACAACACCACTACTGCTCTACAACACTGTACCAATGTAACAAACCAACACAGAAACAATGGTCTGCTTGTGTCCACCATGTTCTGGTCATTCCCAAAAATGTCCCAGTTCTTTTCGGAAAGAAATAACCACTTTCCATTTTTGGTTTACCATCCTCAAAAATAGGATCCAAAAAACTACAAGGGTATCCTCTTTTTGTAAGCTTTCCGCAAAGGGTCCCACACTCTTCCTCAGATTTGTTTTCATCACTAATCATACAGGCTAATCTAACACATTGCCCCTTAACTAGGGGAAGAGAGTGGGACCCTTTGGGATATGCTTACAAAAATGGGACACCCTTTAATTTATTAGGAACTAGTGGTGAGGGTGAGTTAAATACGAGGACTGGTCAATATATTACTTTGGATGAAACAGCAAATTTCTGTAAATACCTCATAATGCCATACAATATACACTTTGAAGGAATTAGAAATATTATCCAAAAAGAACTGAGACATTTTTGGGACTGACAAGAGTTTTCTTAATAAGGTGGGGGAAAACCCCATGGTGGTATAAAAAAAAGACCTCAGTTTCAAGATGATGTTGGAGAGGACCCCAGGTGATAAACAGAATGTGGGCATAATTAAATGTGGGCATTGTACACAATGTAGGTACATTTTTGAAGGCCCAGGTATTTTGGTTCCAAATTATGGTTTTATAACTTTAACCCACAAATACTATTGTGCCAGCAAGGGAGTGGTCTACATAAATGCCAGGACTGTGACTGTTTTTACATTGGTAAAATGGTCAAAAAGTTTAAAAACAGAATTTATCAACATCTGTATGACATTCAGAGGGGGGTGGACACGAATGCCCTGGCCAAACATATCAAGAACATCCGTAGTCGCTAATTCAAATTTATAGCTATAGACTAAGTTAATTTAGGTATTATGGGAGGAACTACAGACCTTTACCTTAAGGTACCTCAAGGAGTTAAAATGGTAGATGAGAGCAACATGATTGTTTTTTTACATCTTATTTTTTATTATTTAGTATTAAGGTTTTTATGGGTGTAATTATATTCACTACTTTGTGCGTAACTTGATGCATTATTTACATTTGGTGTTTTATTGATTTCTTTATATGTGCGGCTGTTATAGTTCACTTTTGAATAACAAGGTAGTGGTTCTAACCCTGGTTAATATAACCCTCACCATACTTTCCTCATTCTCGCTCTAGTTCCTTGATTGATAGCAGCACCTGTAAAGGCACGAGGCCATGCTCCTGGCTGGTCTGAGAAAGAGACCTTAATTATGCTCCACTTTCTGCAGAAATCAAACCTGGAGAAGATCCTGGAGTGCACAAGCACCAGTACTTGAAAAAAAAAAACAATATCTGGCAGGAGATGGGTGACAGGCATAAACCACTCCAGTCAGCAGTGCCATTACAGGTATGATGACTTGAACAAGGGTAGTGCTGACTAGCTGGATGAGTGTGTTGATCAGGTTTGGGTGAAAAGGCTAGAGTTCTACAGTAAGTTCAATTTTTAATCCATATACAACTGAAAAAAAAATATATATATTTATACAACAGGGGGTAGAAAAATTGTACATGTATTTCAACAGTCAGATATCTTAACCTGTAAATATGTAATTGAATTGACATTCTGAAGTGCATTAACAAAAAATACATAAATACCACTTCATGTAATCAGACATTTATTTGTTCATGACAGAGAGAAAATACTGCTATTATTTGCTAAGAGGTTACAGTAATAAATAAAAATGCCAGTAAATAATATGAAAATAGTAATCTCTACAGATAACTCTGTAAATGTATTAGTAATGTTCAAATATCAGTAATGCTGACTACACATAATACAGTTATAGAATAAAACTTGCAGTTACAAATGTAAATAATTCTGTAGCATTGCATTTAAAATGTTGTAAGAATTTTTATAATTATTACAAGAAGACAGGATCTGTGAGAGGTAACCAATATAAGTAAAAAAATTGCAGAACTTAATTGTTTGTTCATAAGTATTTCTTGATGCACGTACAACATAGCTGAAATGACACTCACCACACCCTAGTCGAACTAACTGTTGGGGGAGGGGAGGAGTGGTTAGTTTGCTTTAATAATTAACAGCACATACCCTTTCAGAGAAGAAGCTGTTTTGCTTCATTATTGTACATTAGACAAAGTTCTGCAGAAAAGAAAATTCACGCTTCCTTGAATTGTTACATTTCAGCAATTGCAGCTCAGGATTTCCACAGAGTGATACAAGCATTTTTTAAAACAAAAGACAAACATGCATCCATACCTATTCAGCACCCTACACAATGCAGCAGAATATTTTCAGTACTGAATTTTAATAACACATTCAAATATGCATTTAACAGTTATAATCTGACAAGATAAGACAAAATGAAAATAATGACAGACACCCCCAGATTCAGCAAGCAGCCATGCAGGGATAAGTTATTCCGGCACAGCAGGGACAGTTCCTGTTCAGCACAGTAGCGCTCCATGCATATGTGTGAAGGCGCACTGCCATGCTCTAAAAAGGACATGGTTCCATGTACGAGCACAGGGGGTGTGTCTAAGAGCAGAGCTCTCACAATATAAATGCCCCCTGCACTCCAGAATTGCCTTTTGACAATTTCAAATGCGCGAGAACGCTCGTAACACTCCCAACCCATCAGGATAAGAAATCTGGTCAAAGCCATAAGGGACAATCGTCCCTACCAAGGCAAAAGTAGATAGAATAACACATTTAGCATAAGCACATAGCACACACCTCCCAACCCGTCAGAGTAAGGAATGTGGACAAAACCAAAAGGGACAATCATCCCACAAAGCAGAAAGCTACTAGAATAACAGGTTCAACATTAGCAGGGATATTCTGAAGGGTACAAATAAAAAAACGCAACAATTAATTTTTTTTTAAACATGCAATATAGTTTAAACGTAGCTGCGCGGGTGTGCCCGTTGCTTAGCTGCGCTTAGTCCAGCTTAAACAGCACAAGAAGTTAAATAGCAAGAGACATCCAATACAAGTAGTACTGCAGTAGTGTAGTGGTTAGAGCGTGCACTTTGCTAACAGCCATTCCCGGTTCACTCCCCACTGTTACCAATTTGCATTTTACATGTGAAAGCAGTACATAATTTTTTTTTATAATTATCTACTAAATAGCATATATTTGTTAGCCAGAGTACTGTAGTAGGTCCAGATGTGAGGTGTCAGTTTAATACAGTTGTGAAACCCCCATATAAACACAAGTGCCCCATACAGTATAGTCACACATGAATATATGTAATGAAAGCACATTGGGGAATGTCAGGGACAGTAAACAAATTTATAATATGTAATGAATGATGAATCAATCCCATACTGCAGATAGTATATAAAATAAAAAATAAGCAATGATAAGCATTGCACAGCTCTGCTTACCAGGTGTAGGTATTGTGTAAATATGACTGATAAGCAATGAATAGCCCAGCTAAGTAGATTTGCCCATTGGTAAGCAGTGCTGAACCTGTCCCTTTAACCACTGCCAACCTTAGCTAAGCAGGTTTGTCCATAGCTTAGCTTAACTCAGCATATTCAAAACCATCCAATCTCAGCAAAGGGCAGGAAAATGGCCATATTTAAACCCCGCATGTGGGAATACAGCTCATAACTGGTTGCAGCTTCTAACTGTAGGCAGTATGGCAGGTGTTGGCGAGGGCATGCACTTCGGGGTGCACCGCTGGAGCATACAGGAATCCAAGGTTATGGTAGGACTCCTGGTAAATAACCATGATGAGAGACTGCTGCAGGGCCAGTACCAGGGCTCCCAAAATAAAGCAGAAGCCTGGGACCGTCTTCCCATGATCTCACCAGTGCCACTGCTATCCTTCAGATTGGTGAGCAGGTCCAGCACCACTATGCTGACTTAAAGCGGAGGAAGAGGGAGCTCTTGGGTGAGTGGGTTCAAGAAGCAAGGCAGAGGGGTGATGTCCCAGCAGTGTGTAAGTATTTATATCAATAACTGTTTACCAAAGTCCAGACTGTGTATGTGATGGATAGGTATGGCTAAATATTTCTCTATTCCCTTTACAGCGGCAGCTGAGCGGGCTGTGAATCAGGAAGCCCATCCCAGTAGGCTGCAAAGGCTATGTCACGAGGCTGGTGAGTAACAGTCCTGGTTGTAGTAGTCATACCAAATAAATATAAAGTAGTAGAAAGTCAGCTGGTGGAATAAAAACTGTATATTGGTTGTACTGAATAAATCAGACAATATGAAAATAATAGTCCCATATAGGTGATATTTCAATAAAACCGTAACTGCCTGGCAATAAAGTTCTACATCCTGGACTGGTTGTGTTTACTGTGGTATTGTATGGCATTTAGTGTTGCAGTCTCTAGATAGTAATGTTGTGTTAACCAATGTTACCCACACTGTGCTACATAAAAAATATGTCTAGGAATGTCTGTATAAGACTGTTGTAAGTACAAGGTCTGACTGTACAACCAAGAGAGACTTAGACAGAAAACAAACACTGAAGGGGCTAACATAATTTTCTAAATAGCTCACTCTGATGGAACTCAAATTGTTGTATTTTTAGCACATACAGCCAAGGTTTGAATCCTGGGAGTGGTAGTAAGCTGTATGCACAAATCATACCTCTCAACTGTACAGATTTTCACAGAATGTCCAGATAACCGGCTCATATTTTTGGCCTGTTCCTCTGTCTCCCTGGCAAATCACTGGGATGATCTCAGAATTGTAGTTACTAAATAATGACATACATTTGATTTTCAGACCTCAAATCCTTCAGAAAATGGATATTAAAAAAAATCCTGTTACTCTATCAACTCTCCAAGTATATAAGAGCAATATTCAAAATATGTCCCTATCTGTACCCCCATGTTGTCATGTTTTGTCCAGAGTGTGTGCATTAAGAGATTGAGAGGTATGTGCATAATATTAACTAGGAATCTGGGACTATGTGTAGAACAGTCAGGTAGTGTTAACAAACATTCCCTCCACAGGTCTACCAGGTAAGAGAAGTAGAACTTAGCTATAAGACAGATGAAGTATACACTGTGTACAAACATACCACTGCCCAAACCAAGGCCATAGGGTATTGTAATAATACATGTAGAGTAATGAATAGTGCAATGATCATTAAAGTTGTGAGTACTGCAAGGATATATAAGTTGTTAATTGACATCCCCCAACCATATCTGCAGCAATAATCTAAACACACAAATTAATAGGTATGTTTACACCAAACCTACTGTTGGGACATATGTCCTATTGTTCAACAAATATTCAAATATGTTTCTATTAATGTTCCATGATGAAATACTATCATTGGTGGCCTGTTGCTATCAATGTAACCTGCATGCTGTTGTAATGGCCACTGTGGTTCTGTTTGCTATGCAACTGCTCCAAATCTGGTATTTTGGGTTAATGGGAATTTCTATACACACTGTTATAACTAATACTGGATTGTGTTGACTATTACTAACCCACATATGTTCTGAAACTGCAAAACCATAGCACGTTTGGGAAGGCCGGTCCAGCAGACCCACCTCTCCCACCTCATCTGGCCGTGGCACTGGGCCCCAGAATGTCTGGGACTCACCCCAGGACCTCCGTGTCTACTGGTCCTGCACCACCTTTGGGTGAAATTGCCTCAGGGAATGAGGCTTGTCCACCCCTGGGAGTGGGAGAGGACAAGATACTGTCACCTGAAGTCAGGTCTGGGGATTGGCATGTAGCTAGCTCCAAGAGGAGATTGGATATCTGATATGTCAGCTTGAGGGCTGCATGATGCAATTAGAAGGTCAGCCTGCCCTTCCTGCTCAGCCCCCAGCACAGCCACCTTCGGGGCCATGAAGGTGCAGTGGTAACTGCCCATGGGTGGGGACCTCAGTCCCACTGTTTCCATTTTGGGGGCTCATGAGATTTCAATTTCCAGACAGCCCTCCCTGTCCAAGGTGTTTACCCCCCATATGTGTTATATACCTCCCCTGTAGGCTATCTTGTCTGTCTTGTCTGTCTTCTTACAGACCTGCCCCCCCCCAAATATACCTACTATCCTTCCCCAACATCCTATTCTCAGCTTAGAAAAAAAAGGGAAATCTGTTCCCAAAAAAATATTTTGCCCCATACATAGCTGTCCATTTCACACATATGCCACTAGACACATGTAACTTGGTCTAATTGGCTTCACAACACATTATTGTTGTCCTCACCCCTTTCTCAGGGGAATGAGTATCCATCTATACATCCAAATTCAGTATATATGCACAGCTGTTGCTATAGAAAAAAATGGACAGTTATGGACCTTCCCTACTCCCATCCTGGACATTCCTAGCTACTTTACCTATTGTCTTTCCCTCAGCATGCTCCATTTTTCACCACTTTCATATCACCCCTTTTTTATTTTCTTTTAAAGAAATTAGCAGGGGGGTAATTGGGCGTAAGCACTTTTAAACAGTAGTAGGCGGAATGAAGCCTGTTTGTACGGCACTAAGCAATGCCTACATAGCTTAGGCACTTTTCAGGCTGTCTGTAAGCATATATAACCAGAAGTCAGCATTGCTTACTGCCGTGCAAACCCATGCAAACCTGCTTGCAGCTGCTTAAAAGGGCTTTAATCACTCTGTATCCAACAGCCTTTGCTGTGCCCAGCAACAAGATAATCAGCCCTTGCAAATCTCAGACCCAGGACCCTGCCCACCATAGCCACAGCAAGTTATCACTAAGGCATTTAAACTGTAGATATGTATGAGGTTTTGTCATTCAACAATAAGGAAAATGTATTTATCTATCTATCTATCTATATATATATATATATATATATATATATATATATGTGTATATATATATATATATATATATATATATATATATATATATATATATATATATGTGTGTGTGTGTGTGTGTGTGTGTGTGTGTGTATATATATATATATATATATATATATATATATATATATATATACATAGTACATT